>NC_043710.1:104836415-104845552 GCF_006229205.1 Suricata suricatta | reverse complement strand
TCCTGGAGGAGGCGGCCCACTGCTGCAGGCTGGGGCAGAGGGCAGCGGGGCCGGGCTGGCAGGGGCGGGAGGGTGGGGACCGAGTCAGGCCCCAGAGCGTTCTCAGGCTGGCCGGGCCAGGGCCCCTTTCTCTCCATGAGATCATATCTGGGTCAAAGAGCATGTAAAGCAGGCAGACCCCAGCGGCCACACAAAGCCCATTCAGCCCAGCCCTATTCACTCACCTCCTCTCCCCCAGAGCCCACAGCACAGCGACCCCAGCGCAGCGCCTAAGCCCCAGCTTTGATGTCCAAGAACAGAAAACGGCATTAAATGTTGTTTTAAAGAGGGAGTGCTCGCTGCCCTCCCATCTGTCAAGAGAAAGCTGAGGTCCGAGGGGGAGGGGCGTGGGGGAAGGGCGGGAGGCCTGGGGGACCTCGGAGAGGGACACGGAGAAGAAAGGGACGCAGGCCGAGGAACTGGGGGCAGAGGCTCAAAATCAAACCAAGTTTTGGCCAAGGGCCGTTTTCCAAGATGAACAACATGGGGAGAGGGAAAAAATGTGGGACCAAGAGCCACAAAGGCCAGGAGAAACCACACACACACACACACACACACACACACACACACACACACACAAGTAATGGGAGAAGACAAGGTTAGAGGAATAAAGAGATAATGGGAAAAAACAATGGAAGTGCAGAGAGAAAAGAAGAAAGTTGAGGAGCCAAGTGGTAAAGGGGGGCGTGCCCTACTGCGTCCCTTCCTCCTCCGGGGTCATCGGCCGCCCCAGGTTAAGTGTGGTGCCCGGTGGCTCTCTGCAGGGAGACCTGGGGCCTCACCTTCCAGTCCATGCCCAGAGCAGGCACGTGAGGCAAAGAGCCAGGCCTTCCGGGGAGGGTGCGGTGTGGGGGAGGGGGCCTAGCAGCCCCTGAGGCTTGGCCCTGGTTTCACACCTTACGTGGGGCCGCTGTGTCCCTACGTCTAGGTGTGGGGACAGATGATTTGGGCTGGGGCCAGACAGCGAGGGCGACCTCTGGCAGAGGTGCCAGACCAGTGCACCTAGGAATCGGGGGGCTGCTGTAACAACTCTGGACCCCCGAGGCAAGCGGCCGTCCCCAGGGAGAGCAAGGAAGAAGCACCCAGAGCAGCAGCCTCCGGCCAGGGACAGGGCGAGGACGTGGGAGGTGGTCATCCCCATCCAGTTTCGTGGGAATGTTTTTTTTTCTGTTACTGGTGATGTTGGGTTCGCACCCCAGTTCCAACCTGCTCCCCCCTGTTCCCATCTCCTTTCTCCACGCTGCATGGCTGCCGCACACCTAGGACCCTTCAGCGGTGTGGGAGCTTCTTGAGAAATGTCGGGAAGAAGTTGACAGCGTCGGTAACGGAGACCAGACAGGAGGGAGCCCTGCCTGGGGAGTCCTGGGACCTGGGAGAAAGCAAACCTTGACTTGGCATCAGGGGGTCCGGATGCGAGCTCTGCCCCGGGCACGCAGTCGCTGCGCCCCCCGAGCCGATTCCGGCTCTGCGGCTCTTGGGGATGTCCGGTCCCTGAGGACAGAGGCTCTGTCCAGTCCCCGCTGTGTCCCCAGAGCTGACAGCAGTGACTGATCCGAGCTACTGCGTGAACGCCCATGTTGAAGAAATAAATGGGCAAGTGCAGACTCCAAACACTGCTCTGAGGATCAGATGATAGTGGGTTTAATGCTATTTTTAAAATAAGAAGTATTAGAAACCTGCAATGGAAAGTGGGTATGCGCCTGGAGAATGCGGCGTGGACGGCCACAGACATCCACCAGAAGTTTCTCTTCCCGCGGCTGCAGCCAGAGTCTCAGTTCCTCCAGTCAACCACCCCACCCACGTCAGAAAAAACAGAGCAGCCTTTTTTTTTTTTTTAAAAAGGGGACACTTCAAGCCAGAGACAACTGAATTAACTTTATTCTCGTCTAACTGCAGATTCAAGGTATACAACTGAACATTGCTATTTTTCTTATGAGACTTATAAATAAAAATACAAAAAATGTTCACTACAAAAAAATCTACTGTTAGTAGGATGTAAAAAATATTCTCTTTGCTATAGAAGGCACAAACTTCACTTAGTGACACATGGAGAGAGAAAAAAACCTGCAGCAGTAAATTCATTTTTTTCTTTTTTCTTCTTTTTTTTCCTTTTTAAATCTTGTCAGAAACACTGAAATTACAAAGAAACGCATCAGTCTACACGGGACGAAGGCAGATGCGGAAAGCTGGGATCCGGACTGCACTGACATTGGGTGAAGACCACGTAGGGACCGGCAAGCAGGGCTGCAGCTGGGAGGGGGGCTGGGGAGGGGGGCGGGGAGGGGGGGGCAGAGGGAAGGGAAGGGGGGTGGGCAGAGAGAGATTTGTACAAAAAAAAAAGTAACCGGTAAAATTGAAGAAACAAAATTGGGCAGCCTCCTAAAATTAGGCTAAGAGGAGGTGCTGAGGTAGACATGAACTAGAACGTCAATTAATTAAAAACACGGATTCTGTAATACGGAGCGACAGGACTGGCACTTGCGCTGTCACCACAGAAGACAAGCCACAAAAACAAACAAGTAACAAAACGAAACGTAATACCCAAACCAAAAGGCTTAGTTTTGCTTGGTCCAGCAGGGCAGCGGGGCCCAGTGCTATAATTTACATACATATATATATATATTTATCTTTATATATATGGGTCGATGTCCTGGCACACCACCACGGCTTCTTAACCTCACAAAGATCATGCATCACACGACGTGAACAAAGCCTACGACACACACCAGGAGGCTGGCACCCTGTCTGCAAAGTGGGGCCGCCAAGGACCCAGAGGGCAGGGCTGCCCGCCAACAGGCCTGCGGGGCCTGCACCCCTCTCTCCCCACCCTCTTCCCCTGACCCAACCTCCCTGGTCCGTCTTGCACCCCTCTCCCGGCTGGCTCTGCCTTCTCCTCCACCCACGAACGCCACTGAGCACGGCCAGTCTGGCCTTCTTCCCTCCTACTGGCCCATCCAGGTAAGTGCCACCATGAAACTCTGGGAAGGAGGAAACCGGATGGAAGTGGAAAAAGATCGAACGCAGGCCTAGGAACCCAGAGCAGCGTCTGATCTTTTCTCTGCTTTTCTGACACATGGCGCCCGGTTTTCCCTCTTACTGGACTTGCAGGGGACTCTGCAAATCTCCTCCTGCCCCTCCGCCCCTGTGCACGAAGTCCAGAGGCCGCCTTGCCACTGCTCACTCCCTTGTAAGGAGGTATAAGCCAAATGGCCCCCCTTCCCCAGGGCCTTAACACCCCTGTGACCGGCTGTCCCAACAGCCTCCAGAAGGGTACCATACACTTGTGAAAAATTGCAGCAAATATTGTGTTTTTTCTACACATGGAGAAACATTCAGGCACAAAGACTACACAAGCCTGCATTGCATCCCTGGATTGTACTGAATCACCGGGGCCCCAGCCTCCCTGCCCACCCCGGCACCCCAGATCTGCCTTCCCGTATCCGTGGCCTCCTCCAAAGCAGCCCAAAGCAGCAATGATATTTACTATTTTATATCTCTCTCTGGCTATATATATATATATCTATATATTTGTCTATCCTATATACACATAGGATTTTAATGCTTTGAATGAGTGAAGGAGTGATAGGGAAGAGCACATGATGGGTAAATGTCACCAAAAGCATTAAGGGACATGCCTGTAGGAGCCGAACACTAGAAAGGGACCATGAAGCAGCTCGGACTTTCCCGGACGGAGAATTTTCGCTATGCTGGGTAAGGCAGCAGCGGGACGGTTGTCAGCGGCGCCACAGCTAAAGGCAGCAGGTGGCCAAGGGGCCAGATGGCAGAATGAAGGGGAAGTAAGAACACTCTCCTCTCACCTGGGGAAACGGCACCCCCCCAGTCTCCCCAGCCCCCTTTACACATCTGAAGACTCCAGATAATTTTTGACCTTCGCCTTGGCAAGGACAGAATTATTTCGTCTTTGTGAGTAGGAACCTAGCAGAGAGGCATGGTGGACTCTCTTGGGGCGTTGACGCTTCGTGGGGGAGAGGGGAGCCAGGTCAACACCCGGTCTCCATTCAGTGTCCTTCAGAGCCCACCCCTCCCCCACCCCCGGCCCTCTGCCCTTACTTCCCCGCGAGGGTCCCTCAGGGGTGGCGGGGGAAGACAGGTGCTCATTTAGTACCATCCGATGCTGCAACACCAGATTACAACGACGCTGCATGATTGAACACACAGCCACACACAAAAAGCACACGCACGCACGCGCGCACATATACACACACACACACACAGAGGGGTAGTTTGGTGGTGGTGGTGGATTTTTTTTTTGTCTTTTTTCTTTCCTATTCACATTACAAAAGGAAAGGGCAAGGTCTGTAGAATGGACGAAGGAACTAACAAACATTACAAAAATATTACAATTTGTAAATATTAGCTCAACCCTCTCAGTGTTTATGAACAGGGCAGGAGACCCAGGCTGCGCGGCAAGGGTGCCGGGGGGTGGGGGGTGGGGGAGAGAGGGGGCAGCTCGTTCTATGGAATAGTTTCTTTTTTTCTTTTCCCCTTCCCCACCGAAGTTGTGTGAGCTCTTGCTGTTAAAATACCGTTCTGGGGGGCGTTCAGACCCCCCGAGGGCCACAGAGCCCCTTCTTCCTGGGCTGGGGGGCGCATAGTGCATCAACATTTCTTACAGACCGCCCCTCCCCCAGCCATGCCCCTCTTTTCACATTATCAACACAACCGCTCTAGTCACGTAGTTCAAGTTTAACTTTTTTGTCCTTTCCAAAGCACTAGGTCATTATGACAACTGCAAAACAGGACCCTCCCTACCTCGTCATCCCTGACCGACAGTCTAGCGACCCAGTCCCCCCAAGTTCAGATCCCCCCAACACACAACGTTTAAGGCCTTCAGATTTGGCGGGCGAGACTGCAGGGGAGAGGCAGGAGGGACGGGGCCGAGGGAGGGGGGCGGTCACAGCAGCACCTGCGCCCTCACAACCCTTCTCCCCAAAACTGCTTCCCCAAAACCACTTTTAAAACCCTAAGATAAAAACGCAGCCACAACTTTCTCAGAGAGAGAAAGGAAAGAAAAAAAAGAAGCAAACAAGCGAACTCTTACAAATAAAGCGTGAGATGAAACGGAGGGCCCATCCCAAAGCAAACCAAACACTGCAAATGTGCTTTCCAAAATTCGGGGTGGGACGCTGCGGGGAGGAGGGAACAGAGCAGCAGGAGCAAAAGGAGAACTGGAGGAACTTAAGAGGTAGCTTTTAGAAAAACAACACCCCTACCCTAACGCAACAGAACAGAGGCTGGCTCATCCCCACGCCAGCCCTGCAAAAGAGACCCATTTTGACAAGGATAACGCACACGGTTGCAGGGAGCTGAATAATACAGGCCCTCAGGCCCAAAGGAGCCAGCAAATTCTAAGAAAGGTAGGATCTTCTCCAGAGTGCTTTGGGCTGAACTCTTGCTGGGCGCAGAGGACTCCGGGGGCTCCGGGCAGGGCCAACAGTGACTCCAGAGTGCCCCCCGGCCCCCTCCCTTCCGCCCACCTTCCGCCAAGCCCGGCTCTCACGTTCAGATCCTGAGCACTTCACTCCGTCCGTCCAGCTCCGCCCAGCGGGGATGGCAAAGGGCTGTGGCCAGCTGCAGTCTAGTAAACCAACTATTAATTCATACAAGAAACAGAAAAGAAATGTCCTCCCCATTCCTCCAACCCCCAACCAAAAAAGAGATACAGGGGTTAAAAAAGCTCATGAGGTCACAAAAAACTGAGGTAATTCAAGTACAATGTGCTAACGAGGGATCAGGGGACCCAGAAAAGAAGCAAAACATTAACACAAGGGCCAAAGCGCTTTCAACTCCTCTTCCTCCTCTCCTTCCTCCTCCCTGTGGACAGGGCGGGGGCAGGGGTGGGGGCTTTGCCCTGAGAGCCAGGAACTCTGTGCTGCGCTCTGGACCAGGGCTGGGGTCCCCCCCCCCCCCCCCCAGCCGGCTAGCCCGACCCCTGAGCAGGGTGTCCTCTTCTCCAGGTACGGGGCACACCTGGGCACATCTTTCCCTGGAACAGCGAGCCCTCTCATGGACGCCTCCTCCTAGGGACTGAAGCAGGGGCGGGAGGGATTGGTGTGCGTTTACTCGGTGGGACGGGACGGGATATGGTTAGTTATGTTTTCCCATTTTGGAAGCGAAAGCAGCTCAGCAGGAACCTCGCTCATGACAGGGCGTGACGAGGGTGGGTTACTCCGTTTATTTTGTGTTCTCAGAAAGCGGAGGGGGCTGTGGGGTGGGCTCTGGAGTCCAATGCAGCTTCCCAGCTAGGGAGCTAAGCCAGGAGGAAGGTGCCACCTGCTGCGTGAGGGGCTGGGCACCCCTGCACTTGGGGAGCGGCCTCCTGGAGGCCAGGAGCAAGGAGCTGGGGGAGGGGTAGCAGCCACAAGGCTACTGAACCCCTTGGGGGACGCCCCATGTGGCAGAGCTGGGGGGACAACAGATGAACTGATGGGGGGGGAGGGAGGGGGAGCCCTTCCCATCCCACCCTGCCCCCAGCAAACCAGAGCTGCCATGTGACCATCGACGAGTGACCGTGACCTGGCCCAGCCCCGCCACCTGCGGGCCCCCTCCCTCTGAGGGGGACGGGCAAAGACTGTTTGGCTCTGACCACAGCACCCCTCACCCCCTCCCTAGCCTCCACTTCTGGATGCAAAAGGAGGGTCTGGGTGGAGGGAAGAGAAAAATATGCCACCAAGTGAGCTAAACAGACCATGCCCACCCCAACCCAAGAAAACGAAGCCGACCTCCAGCCAGGGAGGAGGGACCGAGGCCCCGGGGAGGGGCGGTGTCCGGGCATCAGGTCCCTTGGGCTCCAGAGACAGTCCGACGCCAGACAGCTGTCAGGGTTCCTTTTTTCTTCTCTCTTTTTTTTTTTCCTTTTTTTTTTTTTCTATTTTCTTTTTTTCTTTTTCTTTTTTTTTTTTCCTCCCAGACCTTCCTCCACCTCATCCTGCTCAAACTCTGGTCTCCCGGCTGCCCGCGCCCCCGCCCCTGCCGCATCTCGCGTCACACGTAGCACAGATAGAGGTACGTCTTCTCTATCCTCCAGTCGGGCGGGATCTCCTCAGGCTTGTGGCCCTTCATGTGCTTCTGCATAGAGGACAGGCTGGGGCAGTACTCGGTGCAGATGGTGCACTGGTAGGGCGAGGCACCGTTGTGCGTGCGCAGGTGCTTGATCATGGCCGAGTAGTCCCGGGAGCGCTGGTGGCACAGCTTACACTCGAAGGGCTTCTCACCTGTGGGGGGAGGGCAGGAGAGAGCCGGGACACAGGGGGAGGGCTGTGAGGGGCTCCGCAGGGCTGCTCTGGGCCCTCGCTCCACACCCAGGCTTTCTGGAGACTTCGGCTCCTCTAGCTTCGCCACTTCCCACTAGAACTTTCTGCGATGACAGATGCACCATCCAATGTGGTGGCCACTAGTCACATAGAGCTACTGAGCACCTGAAGCGTGGGTGCATCACCCAATATGGTGGCCATTGGCCAAAGAGAGCTATTGAGTGAGCATCTGAAGTGTGGATTCACCATCCAATATGGTAGCCACTGGCCACACAGAGCTACTGAGCACCTGAAGTGTGGCTAGGGCCTCTGGAACTGTATGTTCTGTAGCTCAGAGGGACTCCATGGCTGTGGATGACACCAGCCTCATGTAGCAAGGGGCTGTGCTGTTGCTAAGCACACCCTTAGCCCTGCCTTATTCTGCTTAACTCTCCCAAAAGTCCAGACTCTTCCCTTTTCCAAAGAAAGGATGTGGGGGTCTAGAGAAGGGGCAGCGGGGCCCTGAAAGTCCTTGGGGATGCTCCTACCAGGGGAACAAGGTGATACAGTCCGTTCTGGGCTATCGCTGGCGGGGAGGAAGGGGATGAAAGTGAGGGAATCCCATCCTGCAGATGTGCTCCATTTGGGACGCCTAGTCCTCTAAGGCTCCAAGCAGGTGCCCTAGACCCTGCCTTCCCAGTGGGGCTGGAGTGGGGAGAGGGACAGAGAGCCTGGGAGTGCCCAGCCGCACCCTGGCCGCTGCCCAGCCTCCTCCCAGTTCGAGTTCCCTGGAGCTGAGCAGAGGGTGTGAGGGAACCTTGTTTCGATACAGTAATTAACTGGCCAGCCATCTCGCTATCGATACTCCTCTGTGCAGAGGCCCCAGCAAATAATGAAGTAATGAACAGCCAAAGTGATCTAACTATCGACCTGCTATTTACAATAGTCACCACCGATGCATTTAATGATCCGCTTGCCAGGTCACATCCCCGGCAGGGGGCGAAGGAAGCCCCAGGGCTCTGGGAAATGCCGGGGGCTCTCCTTGTGGCCCAGGCTGGAGGTGAGAGCACACGGCCATGACCGCACCCTCCCTCTCCTGGTTGCCTCCTCCCCCGCCCCCCACCCCCACCCACAGAAGCATGCTCTCCCCTCAGTCAGCATGCCCTGTCTGAGTCACCTCTGGCCTGTCAGATGGCTGCGTCCCCCGATCAGAGGCGGCTCCCAAGTTTCCCAGATCCTCTATCCTCATGGGAAGTCCTTCTGAATATCCACCTCCCCCCCAATCTACAACGTGCTGCTGGTAAACGGCTAACAACGGGCTGTGCTAAAAGGCCCGATTTTGTAGCGGTGGCCCACGGCCGTGCTGGGACTACTCCGACCCCAACTGCTTTTAAGCAACTGAGGTGATGTCACTGCACTTGGGGACAGATGTGCAAGATGGGCTTTCGCGGGCCGGTGCAGGCCTGCTCCCGCCTTCCATGGCCCCCAGATCTGGTGATTCTGGGCCCCAGGGCCACGTCCACTCATTCTGTCCTCAGATCCCACCTCTGGTCATTACACAGAAGGGAACGTGAAGGCCCTGTGAGCGGGTAAAACGTCTTCCACAAGAGGGGTGAGTAACCACATCCGGCCCCCTGATTTCTAAGAGGAACTCAATCCAACCCTCATCCTAACCAGACCCGGTGCCCCGCCCCCCACGTCTTACTCTAACCCCAGTAACAAGAGACCACCCCGGCCTCTACTTTTCAGGAAGCAGGCCAGCTCGACCCCAAGTCAGGACTCAGGGACAGACATCATCTTGCACATCATCCTTGAGCCGTTGGTACGACTGCCTGGGAGGTCAAT
>NC_043710.1:104778386-104836315 GCF_006229205.1 Suricata suricatta | reverse complement strand
ACCCTCTCTGGGGCGCCCCCGCCGTCGGCGGTACCTGTGTGCACCCACCCTCTCTGGGGCGCCCCCGCCTGTCCGCGGTACCTGTGTGCACCCACCCTCTCCCGGGCGCCCCCGCCGTCGGCGGTACCTGTGTGCACCCGGTAGTGCGTCTCCAGCTGGTGCTTGAGGCTGAACTTCTTGCCGCAGCCGTTGCACTCGTAGGGTTTCTCACCCGTGTGGATGCGCTTGTGGCTCTTGAGCGTGCTCTCATCCCGGAAGCAGCTGCCACAGAACTCACACTCGTAGGGGTGGTCGCCTGTGGGGGCGAGGGGCTGGGTCAGGGCCTTGCCTCTCCCTGCCCTCTCCTGAGGGCGCAGCAGGCCACACTCAGTGTGCCAGGAGGCCGCCTGCGTTCACCACCGTTCTCCGAACACCACGGAGGGACCCGTGCCCCCTCCGGCTCCCAATGTGGACAGTGTGTTCGCCCGTGTCTGTACTTTACTGTGGCCCCTCGGTTGCCCAGGGGCCAGTCTCAGGAAGAGAGAGCCCGTCTGGTTCAGGGATGAACGCCAGTCCCCAGACGGCAGGCCCCCACAGAGGGCAAGCAGGCTTGGGGGCTTTGAGACCTTGCCTCCCGGCTCCTCATGCTCTTCCCTTCCTGGCCTGTAGGCCGAGGGGCAAAAGCCATCTTAGCCTGACTGACTCCCTTCTCCTCAAAAAAAACCACATCCCTCCAATTTGAGGAAGAGCTAGATCACACTGCCCCCCTCCCCCAATGCTTTCTGCTCTCTCCCGCCTCCTGTCTCAGCACCTAGGCTCTCTGCCTGATTTCCTCTTTTCTCCACAGCAAACTCCTGGTCGTCCTGCAAAGCCCAGGTCACGCCTCAGCATGGTGTGGAAGATTCTCTGCAGCCACACCTCCCTCCAGGCAAACCGAGCCCCTGTCTTTCTTCTGTGCCCAAAGACAAGAGATGTCTAGCAGTTTGTTATTTTAGCAGCAGTACAACTTGTATGGAACTTTCTAAGGGAAATGGGCCCATCTGTCGAGGGCTCGCTCCTGTGCGAAGAACGTCACACGCCTCGCATCATGTCGTCACTGCAAAAGCCTACCGGGAAACCCAGGAGTCTCGCTGGACAGA
Organism: Suricata suricatta; assembly: GCF_006229205.1. Taxonomy (NCBI): domain Eukaryota; kingdom Metazoa; phylum Chordata; class Mammalia; order Carnivora; family Herpestidae; genus Suricata; species Suricata suricatta. The sequence goes on along the minus strand of NC_043710.1, from coordinate 104,835,197 downwards.
TGGGAAAAACGAGAGGCTGAGACATAGGTGTGCCTGAGGTCCAACAGCTTGTGAGCGGCTGAGGCGGGACTCGGACCCGAGATGCTCCGCGGCCCGCTAAGTGACGCGCTGCCCTGGGTCCCCCGTCACGGCCACGGTGCCTCGGGGTTGGAAGCCCTTCCAGGGTAAGAAGGGAGTCTGGTGCATCCCTGCTGCCTCGGAAAGCAGTCCTGGGATGCCCCGGGCGGCCGATGCCCAGGAGATGGGAGAAGCAGCGGACCCAGCTCTCCCTGCCCAGCGTGGGGAACTTCATTCCCCGGCCTGGACTCGGTACCCAATCAGCCTCCCTTCCTGGGCTTTCCACTCTCCAGTCCCCTGGGGGCCGAGAGGCCGGGGTGTGGGGATGCACCATCTTTTGCTCGGTACCCCGCAAAGTAGGGGCTCCGGGGGCTGAAAGGTGAGGACTTCAGCTACTTATTTATTACAGGAGTGAAGGCACAGACAATAAAGATAGATTGATCACCCAGACTTTGTTCATGAATATTTAAATATCGCTGATTCGTCTTGTCACTGTAATTACAATTTCTCTGGGCTGCATCGCCAACAACCACAGTTTATGGTAAAGAATGGCCCACTGTATTTCACTCGTCCCTCTGCAGATGCAGGAGGCTGCCGACCGTGTAATGTCCTCTGCATTTCATACATTTTCTTCAGCTGCTGAAGGTTTAAGTCATCCACAATGACCTACGTTTTTTCATTATCCCCATGTCAAACCGCACCCGTGCCTGGGCATAAATTGTCCTGCTCGTTATAGACTCGCATGCCTGTGCCTTCACTTCCTCTTTAAAATGGTATTTTACTCTCTTGTCTCTCTCCTCCTCAGGCCGCTAGCCAATGCCCCTCCCCTCTCCAACGCCGGCCCGCACCCACATAAATTCTCATCTTCCCTGATGGCGCTGAAGGGCTTTTAGGGCTCTGTGGGGAGTGGATGCTGGGGTCTGCTCACCGCAGGCTCTCTCCCTGCAAGAAGTCGTCGAGGGGGTGGGGGAGAGCGCTCCCACGAGGCTTCGGGCAGGAGAAGGCGCAGGAGGAGGGCCCCCCACCCCTCCACACCTGTTCTTCCCAATCTGCGGGGCCCGGGCCTGGCTCAGGGGCACGCACAGATCTGGGCCCCGACCGATTCCTGGGGTTCCCGGCGCCTGTGTGCCCTCTGGCCGCCAGGCCTGTGCAGACCACCCGGGCCCCAGCCGCCAGCCCCACCAGAGCCAAGGGGAGCAGAGGTCTGGGCGCACCCCGTCCTCATTAGTTGCGTGTTGGTCAGGGTGAGGTCAGCGTGTGCGGGCCTGTGCCCACGTGCCCCTCCGCCCTCCCAGACAGACGTTGGCACACACTGCCACCCCCCGCCGGCCGACATCCGACTCCCCCTCCTTACCGAATTGGCAACGATAATGACTTTAATCAAGGATTCAGTATCCTCATTAAGATATAAATAAATAAATAAAGCCAGGGCCATGTGAGACTTTAGCAAGAGCCGGTAATTAAAACATACATCGGCAGCCACCGGCTGGGGGCGGGGGCGCCCCGGTCTGTGCCTTCCCCTCCGGAGGGGGGCCCTGAGCGTTTAAAAACAAAGGGTTAAGGCACACAGGTTTGTTTGATCAGATTTTTATGAATTTAATTATGAAGTGGATCACATGTTAAGTGAGTTTAAATAGGAAATCTCCAGAGTCAGCCCAGGGAAAGGAGTGAAGAGGAACTTAGAAGAAATAAGACACACGCACGCACGCACTTCGAAGCGCGGGGAGCACCTGGCCTAAAATCCTCACCCTCAGAGTTAATGGTGTCCGTGTTGCCATAATGTACACAAAACTGGCTGCAGAACTCAAAATCCAATTTGTGGTACGTTGATTAACTCTGTAGCCTCTTTAATGAGCTTGACATTAAGTGCAGGACAAACGAGACTAATGAGAGCCCCTCTGGCCTGCCCAGTGCACCTGGACCCCAGTGGCCTGTCCTCACCTGGCGGTTTCCCTGGCACCGGCCCGGCCCCGTCCCAGCGGCCCCTCCCCTCAGCACAGCTGAGGGTTTATTATATGATGAGCCGTGTGAATCAGGGATCCATCAATGCCAAGAGCGCGGCTGGACTAACCTACCAAACACAGCTGCCGATGCTAAACACCCGGCCCCAGCAGCAACGGGGCCAAGAACAACGGAATATTAATGAGGCATTGTGTGCGGGGTGTGCTCAGCCTGGATACGCAGGGCCTGCGTGCACAGGGCCTCGCTGGTGTGAAGATCCATGAGTGTCCGTGCGCGTGCGTGGGCAGCACACGTGCCCGTGTCTCCTTGACTGAGCAAGTTACCCCTCCCAGGCTATGCCGGGGCTGGCCCCTCCCCCCAGACCTGTGCGTGCCGGGCAGCAGCTGACCCTGACGTCTGCACTCTCGGAAGGTAGCGTGGGCAGAGTGGGGCGCATCCTGGGTGCGACTTAGGAGGGCCGGGACCACTGGAGTCTTAGGAAGCCCACACTGGCTTGAGCTTCGAGGTGGTGGAAAGCGGACTGGCCACTTGGTTAATGAAGGCTGAACTTGGGGACCCAGTGGGGGGGGTGGACGGGCTGGTGCCTATACCACAGGGGAGGCTTATCCAGTCACTAGAGGAAGGCCTTATGGATGTTCCCTCCCCCTTGGCCCTTCTTGCACGAACCTGCCCTCCTGTCCTATGCCAACAAACCTAAATAGTCTGAAGCAAATCCAGTGATATGTTCCACTGAAGTGAATGGCATCAGAAAGCGCGAGCTGGGGGCAGGGGATGGGGGGGCTCCTCGATGAGGGTGCCTACTCCTGGCAGGACAGGCCTGCGAGATAAGTAAAGCCCCCCCTCCCATTCATCAGAGCCCACCACCCACCCACAAGAGGCCTGGCCTGCATACTTAATCCCAGAGCTGTGACAAGACCCAAGAATGAGGAGAGGGAGGGTCCTGCCATCCCTGTCTTGAGGCACAGCTTCTCCTCCCCCTCCAACAGACGTGAGCACACACCCCGTTATGCACGCCGACAGAGAACGTGCCTGTCTCCCGGGCCCCACCCTGTCCCCATTCCCACTCCACACCCAGGACAGAGCAGACAGGCGCAGAGAGGCGCGCCGACGCCGCCAGGCCACTCCAGTCAGTGAGGACCCAATTCTGTCCCAGAGAAAGGGATGAATTTAAGTCACCCCTCACCCCGTTGGGGGATCAGCCCGCCCCTTGGCCTCAGGGTCCCTCTAGAGGGCGGGGCCCAGGGCCCAGCCCCCCGACTCACAGCTACTTTCCTCTCCTGTCATCTGGCTCATTGTTTATAAACCCTCATTGCTCCCCGACACAAGGTTAAGAGCCAAGTATAGAAAATTTGCTTCTGTTGTTTTAGAGCCAGAAGGACGTCTTCTGCCACATTCCCTGAGGAGCCCGAGCGGACTTCAGGGAGCGCGTGTCCGGGGGGTGGCGGCTGCAGCAGACGGCTGAGGCCAGGCAGGTAGTTTTTTTCTCAAAATACATTTGGGGTCTGTCTGCATCCGAGTCTTTGGAGGATACCCACTAAGGACGCACAGTCGTGGATCCCACTGCACATCCAGAGCCCAGGTTCCCGAGGGCGGGGACCCGAGAGCCCGCATCTCAAACCAGTTCCTGGCACGTGGAGCCCAGAGGGACTGGGACCCACAGCCCCACACGGTGGCCGCCTTGAACCTAGACGGGCCGAGGGCCGCTCAGCCGCACGTCTCCACGCTACCGTCCTGGAGGTACACGCAGACGCGGATTCCCGGAGACCCGGTCATGCACCGGCCGCCGGACGGGCCTACCTGTGTGTGAGCGCAGGTGGCGCTTGAGGGCCGTGTGGCTGGGGAAGGTGCGGTTGCACTCGCTGCAGATGTAGCTTCGGACGCCCGCGTGCACCTCCATGTGCTGCTGGAGCGCGCTCTGCGCCTGGAAGCGCTTCCCGCACAGCAGACAGAAGACCGCCATGTCCGTGCCTGTGGGAGACAGGAAGGGAGACTCAGGGGCGCAGGCGCAGGGCCGTTCCCTCCCTCTTCACTCGTCCAGACGAGAGCCGGGGCCACCCCAGTGCCTCCGACCCCCCTGCTCAGCGGCACACCCAAGGGCGAGCCCAGCGTTGGTGGAGCGTCCAGCGTGGGATGCCAACATCACCCCATGGGGCCCAACGCCGAGTGGGAGGGAGAGAGAGGATCAGGTGCATCGATACAACAAACGCGAGTCAGCGGCTCTGTGGGGCGCGGTGTCAAAGGCAGGGCACTGGGAAGGTCCGGGTGGCCTCCGTGAGGAATCCCAGTAACGAAGACGGTAGGTGCCCAAGCCGCTGCTCGATGCTGGCTGGTTCACAGCCCCATCTCTGCCTCCTCGCCTTGCAGACAAGGCCAATGAAGGCCAGAGAGAGCCTGAGCAGCTTGTCTGAAGGCCCCCCCACCCCCCAAGTTCAGAAGCTGCAGACACGCAGTTCAAACACCGGCTGCCTGGGTCTGAATCCTCTCCGGAGGCTAGCTACAGACCCTGTTCTTGTAACCAGCTCTGTCTTCCCTTCCCTTCTCGAGAGTCCATTCATTCAACAAATATTATTCTAGCACCTTCTATGAGGAGGAGGCTCTGGGGCACTGGGGAAATAACCATGGAAAACTAGACAAAGTCTCTGCTGTCCTCATAGATGGCGCCCAGCACACACACAGCATCGCTGAACACGCCGGCCTGCAGAGAAGCCCGGCTGGGGAGGCAGTGGAGGGGAGGCGAACGAGCGGGCAGGGCCAGTCACGTGGGGTCTCGAAACCCACGTGAAGATGTTTAAGCCCCATCCCAAGACCAATGGGCAACTGTCGAAGGACTTTAAGCTAATGAGTGGCATGAGATTTTCGTTTCATTCTGTCTGTGGTCATTCCCTGCCCTGAACAGCGGCACAGGTGAATTACAGCCGCTTTCTGATCGACCTGCTCCGAGCCACAGCCATTCTGGGTCCAGCAGCCCACGAGGAAGCATCCAGACCCACCATCTGAGTCCGAACTGGCGGTGCGCTGCCCACCACTTTGGATCCTGTTTCCCGAAGTAGGTCGGCTCCCCTGGGAAGCTCATCTCTCCCCTCTCGCTGGCACCTGGGCGGTATCCCCTGTGCCCAGCCCTGTATGGCCCTGTCCGGTGTGAAGGACGTAGGTGAGAAAGGTAGGCCTAGAGTCTGTCAACCCTGCCCAGAGGGGAGAGGGGGGAGCTCCAGGTGGAAACTGGGGTGAAGAGAAGGACAGCATGAGGACCTGCTGCCTCCCTGGTCCCCCATGGAGACAGCAAAGGGGTGGTCTGTTCTCGCCGCCTTAGTCCCATTCGTGGCTGGGCTTAATGTGAACCAGTGGGAAGGCCAGACCCTCCCTCCCTCCCCTCCTCACAGCCACCCCTGCGGAGGCCAGCAGCCTCCGCCTCATCCCTGTCCAGGGAAGGCCGAGCACAACGCAGGAGCGTAGGTTTGCTCCCGGCCTCAGTGCGCACAGGGACAGTAACAAATGCAGGCCTTGTGCTGGCTGCTTACCCATGCTGCCATCTCACTGAAAACCTGCAAGGATCCCCACCAGGCAGGCATTCCCCGCCCTCTTTTTTACAAATGGAAAAACAGAGCAGTTAACTAATTGGCCTAAGGTCACACAGTCCGAAGAGGCAGAGCTGGGATTTGAGAAGGCCTAGGTCTGTCTGATTTTGGAAAGCACAGGGCTGGGCCCATCTCCTCTTCTGGGCGTGCCGTCTGTCTGTCTGTCCAGGCTTCTTCGGGAAGGGGCACATGACGCCAGCACACCAGCTCCCACCCAGCTTGGCCCAGGAGCCCCCCGGGCAGGCAGGACCCACCCCGGCAACGGCGAGAAAACCTGAGCCAGCGGGAGGGGACCGCAAGTTGAGTCGCAGGTCCAGCTCTCTGAGGCCTCCTAACCTCCCAAGAGGTGCTGGGGTGCTCGGCAACACCGCCCTGGGGGGGGCGGTCTGTGGGGCAGAAAGTGACAGTGAGCGCCCGGTGTCCGGCCAGCAGGTGAATATGCTCAGGATTGGGGGGGGCCGTCCATCCGCAGTGCGCCCTGTGACACAGCTGCCCTGGCTGATTCGTCCCCAGGGCCCCCAGCACCAGCCCCGCTAAAGCCAGATGTCAGACAGCTACCAGAAGCTGGTCAGCTGGAGCAGGGCTTGTGGGAACCCCTGAAATCCCCAGTCGTGGAAGGTGCCTGGGTCAGAGGGACCGTGACATTCCCTGGAGGACACCCCGAGCCTGAAGAGCCAGGCCCAGCGGAGTCCCAAAGGCTGGTACCACCCCGCAGGACAGACAGGACACCGTAGCTCTCTGCCCCCTTGGTCTTCCGCAGGCTCCTCCAAGCTGCCCCCACTAGGCCATCCATACTTCTCGGGATGGTCTGAACCCCGTTTGGTTCCGGCCGGCACCCTCCATGCACAGTACTAAGCGTGGGCACCGTGCTAGGTGACGAGCAGGACGCTGAGTTCAACCACACAAACAGGGCGCCAGACTAGTTCCAGACAGGTCGATGGCCCACCAGGGGACAAGACAGGGTGACCTCATGGAGACTTTGGCTTTGAGTAATGAAGAGCATGAAGAAGCCAAGGAGCGGGAGGAGGGGCACAGGCGGCAGGCTCAGTAAGGAGCCACCACAAGCAAACTTCAGAGCAGAGACACGGGATGCCCTGAGGATGGAGACAAGCAGGGGACGTGAGCGGGGGTCAGATCACACGCCATGCTACAGGCTGTGTGACACCAGGAAAGGATGGGGCTACCAGTGTGACCCAACACATATATGAGGACAATGCCCCCAGGGTCACGTGGGGACCAACAGCAGCGGCAAGTGGCCAGAAGCAGGGAGAGAGCGATGGCTTTTTTCTGACACCACTCGAGGTGAGTGGGGACCAGACTGGGGTAGGGGCTGTGAGGACAGGCAGCAGAGAGAAACGAGCCCCGGGAAGACGGGGCCGGGGCTCGAGCTGGACAAGTGCCATCATCACCTCTTGGGAAGGAAAGGCTGCAAGGGCCCTGCAAGGGCCCCTCTCCCCTTCCTGGGACACCTCACAAGGCTCAGGGGCTCTCCTTGGCCACTGATAACACTGGCCGAGCTGTAGAGGTGAAGAGAAAGAGCCTTGAGGCCCCATATCCACTCTCCCCTTCCTTCTGTTTGGAGACCAACAGTGGAGAAGATGGAAAAATATTAAAAAAAAAAAAAGGAAGGGGGGGCGGGGGCGGGGAGCAGAGGAGCCACAAGAGAAGCCGCTGGTGCATGCAGGCTAAAAATCTAGAGACTAGATTTGAGTTATTAAACAATTTGCTGTAGTTTCTGCCTAGCTGATTGTTCGCATGTATGATGAGTCAAGGCAGATTCTATTACACTGGGAGATTAAGCAAATCAATGCTAGCTTTTGGAAACACATTAAAATGTGGGACTATGGAAAAAATTATCTAGAAAATTGTATTAGCAAATTCATTAGCTGCAGCGAGGTGTGCAGCCGGGCAGCATTCAAACGCTCGGGTCCTTCCAAGGCCTGCCCTCCAGAGATACTTGGCGCCCCTTCCGATGCGTCAGAGAGACCTCATGCCTGATGCCACCCTGAGGAGACGGGTGCAGCCTCTGCTGATGGCAGAGAACCTTCAGGAATCCTACGGCCAGCAGGATGTGAGGAAGACGAAAGCAGCACAGAGCTCCTGGTCTGCCCCTCACTCGCCTGTGGTCCTGAGCGAATCAGGACGGACGCGGCTCATCCTTTGCCACCCCGTGTGTGGTTGCTGAGAGGGACACATGAGGCACCATGCGCGTGCCGGCCAGGATGACGCCCCTGTCCGCATGAGAAAGTCACGCGTCTTCCCCTGCGCAGATGCAGACAGTCGCCTGGCACACAGCTCTCACAAGCAAAGGGGCTGTGCTCCAGCCTCCACGTCCCCCCTCAGCTGGGCATCCTCCTGCGGCAGGTGACCTGCGTGGGCATCGCCGTGGCCCCACACGACAGACCCGCCTAAGTCCTTCTTTCGACTTGGGGCTGCTTCTTCCAGAAGTGGACTCTAGGGAACACCTCCTGGATGGCTTACGCCACTTAGGACTCAGTGCCAAGAAAGGCTCCTTCCTCTGAGCCTTCATGACCAGAGCACAGAAAGGCCTTGGATGCACTTATTTTTGACACCCAGTTCTGCCTATGAGATTGTAAGCCCTCCAAGGCAGGAACTGTTCTCTGAATCTCTATATTCCCCGACTCAGGGCACGGGGCCGGGCACACTCAGAACCTGCACGGGGCATAAAAGAGTAAGTAAGGAGCTGCGGGGACAAATCACACGGGGCAGGGGGGCGGCGGGGAGGGGGAGTCCCAGCACAGGGAGCCAGACGGCTAGAGCTGAAGCGAGCTCAGCCCAAACACAGCCATTCCTGACCACTTCCAGCCGGACTCTGGCACCTGACCTTGTTGGGGCCTCGTGCGTCTGTCCGGTGGGCTGGAGAGCACTTCCCACTTCTGCTCGGTGTCTGAGCTCTTTTGCTCCAAACCGGAGACGGAGACCACAGAAGGGACCAGCTGCACCACCTCATGCAGTGAAAGCGGCCGAAGACCTCCGTTCTGGCCCAGAGGCGCCGCCTTCCTGGCTCTGTGACCCCGGGCCAAGTAGCTGCTGCCCTTGGGCTGGTTTCTTCCCCCAGGAAACGGCATTCCTAACTCACCTGCCCTTTCCAACCCCCAACTTCCCGGTGCTCTGATGAGGCAAACGACAAAGGTTTCCGAGTATGTAAATTCTACAAAATATATTGCTTTCTCTCGATCTGCAGGTTTCAGGGTAAATCGGAGACATACATTAGCCTTGGTCCAAGGAAATCATTTATCAGGTCAAAGAACAGTTGCCCCCCACCACTTCTGAAGACTGACTGGAGCTCAGGGCTGGGCTGCGTGCCAAGGCTGCCTGCCTGAAACGGCTTATAACTGGAGATGAGAAGAGGTTATGGAGCGAAACAACTTCTTGAATGAAAAGCATGGTTCTAGGTAACGTGGGCAGAGCCCATGCAAATATCTGGGTTTCCATTTACCCCACTTCCGTCACAGGGACGGTGCCCCGTGCCTCATCCACCCTCCACCCGCCAGGGCAGCACGGCCCGTTTTGACTGCAGGGCACGTCCGACTCACCGACTCTCAATTTAAAACAAGTTTAATTATAGCCAAAAAAGGGGAGAAAGCCAAGGCCAGGGTGGGACAGGGGGCAGGAGGGACACAGGCATCCAGGGTATTTCTTTCACCCAGGTGGTGACTGGGTCTGAAATTATGAGCCGCAAAACCCCTCACGTTTACACCTGTGCCGCTTTCATACCAATTAGGTCTTCCATAGGAAGGAAGGAAGGGATCCAAGGGTCCACAGCTGGAGGGATGTTCAGGTGTCACCTTCTCGCCACAAGGCCCTTATTATCTCCAGCATAAGCAGTTTCTTAATCAAAAGAGCAGAGGGATCTAAATATACTCTGGCTTTTTTGGGTAAGCTAGCTATGACTGCCACGTGTGTGCGTGCCGGACCGTGTGCAGGCTGTGTGCGTGTGTGCACACGGCCCACAGATGGGCCTGTCGTGTCCAAGCCCACCTCGGCAAGCGGAGGGAGAGCGGCTTCTCCTGCAGCCACCAGCAGGGCTTTTTTTCCTCTCCAGAGGAAGAAAATATCAACTCTAGGGGGCTGTGAAAACCTGGTTTAAACTGGAACCGTCTCCTACTCCCCACCCCCCAGTCTGACCCCTAAATCCTTCAGACACATCTTTCTGTACTTGCTCCGACCTCCCGGATGCCACTGCCGGTCACAGGCGGCTCTGGCAGCCACTCACCAAGGCTATCAACGAGACTGCTGCCTTTTCCCCTTCCTCATCTTTCTTCCTCCGACCCTCACCCCTGTCTTTGGTAAAGAACACGGCAGAACGGCATCATCCACTCTGTGCGAGAAGACGGAGGCAAGCGGTCCAAGGCTGACTCACACCGAAGGCGGGAAGGCTCTGTCTGCATCTCAAGAGGACGACGAAGGCCACAGGTGTGGAGGGGCAGGGACACAGAGCACACAGAAAGGAAACGCATGCCCAGCCGTGACATCGACAGGGGTGCCTCCCTTTTGGCCTCCCCTGCACCATCACTTAGGGTTTGGGCCCTTCTCAAGGGATCTACTGGAGATCGGGTCAAGTGCTCCCTCTCTCCTCTCTCCGGCATATGCTGCAGGATCGTTTAGGTTGAACTGAATTCCCCGGCTTCTTCAGAAGGCTGGCTGTGAGCGCAATGAGGGCCTGGTCTGCCCAGCCCAAGAGAGTGTCAGCCCACTCTCAAGAAAGGACAGCTTCCAAGCACGGAGACAGCCCCACGGTTCCCTTCACTGCCATCGGCCTCCCGGCCCAGGACGGGTGGAGGAGGCTAAGAAAGCACCTCGGAAGGCCGGCCTCAAACCAGATTAGCCGCAAGTCTGTGCATGGGTGCTTGTCCCAACATAGAGGGGTCACCAGCTGCTGGGACACCTTTGATCATGTGTTCAGTTACATCTTAAACCAAGCCGGGAGCTGAAACCCTTAGCCTCTAGTCTTCCAGTCAATTCCAGTCTCCGTATCCAGCCCTCCCCACCCCTTTCCCTGTTCTCTCTTGACTCCTGGAAGGAGTTCCATTTCCGCAAGAGAAAGGGGGACGGTTATGGGTTCATGTCATCAGTCCAGGGAACAGAGAGGTCTCAATGAATAACCAAAAAGGGGAGGAGCCAGAACAACTGATTCAGATTTGTTTTAGAATGAAGCCAGGGCAGGCGAGCGAGTCCCTGTCTCAAAGCGCCCGGCCCTGGGCACGCGCGCGCCCACCCCCGCGGTCTCTGGGGGAATGTGGCCGCCTCCTCAGGCGGCAGCGAGCAGCGCCGGCTCCCAGAAACCCGTGTATTTGTTTAGCAGCGAGCCACAGACACAAGTGCATTTCATTACTCACACCTCCAGCTACAGTAAACAAATTTGTCAGCTCGCTAGCTCATTAAGGTGCACCCCGGACACAGGGGATTTATTGAGACCTGCACAATAAAAGTAACATGAATGGATTTACTAATTTTGTCAATCACTCCAACACACAAGCCGGAGAGGAAGAGAGACGGGAGGAGGGGGACAGGAAAAAGCGGTGGAAGAGGAAGGGAAGGAAGGGAAACGGAGGAGGAAAGTGGAGTGTGGGTTGCAGCACAGAGTCAACAGGTGAAAACGGGATGGGGTCCGTGCTGCCTGGTTACGTGCCCGCCCTGCTTCCCAGGGGGCGCGGCCCCTAGCAGAAAAGACGCCAAGGGCAAACTCAACGGCATGATGTCACACCGATGGGACCCTCCGCCCCCATTTCCCCCACCCCCACGCCAGCATCTGATGTGGAAGCAGGGAAGGGAAGCCAGGATTGAAAGCCACAGTAGGGGAGGCGGCAGCAAAGTCCACACCAGACGCCTCTCCTCTTCCCACCTACACCTGTAGCCACTTCCTGGCCCTGTTCCTGAACCTTCCAGACATTCCAGAGTGAGTCCAAACTTCCCCCACAGGAGCAAGGAAGGAAGAAGGAAAGGAAGAGACAGAGAGAGAGGGAGAGAGAATAGGGGGTGGGCTTGGGTGGGAAGTAAATCCGGAGAGGTATGCAGCCCTCTGGTCTGTAACTTTCAAAATGACAGCAGGACTGGGGCAAAGGTCACCGGGTCCCCGGCCTTAAGCACCTCGGCCAGCTGTGGCAGTGCAGCCTGGAGCCCGCAGGACGCCTGCCCGTATAAATCAGCGGTAAGCAGCCCCCGCTGCGGGCGAGGACAATGGGCCCACACGGGGGCAGGAGGCCGGACAATGGGGCCCAGCCAGTGCGCAGGCCCGGAACAAATGTGCCCTGGCACCACGGGGCCCCCCATTTGTGAAACTAATTGGCCCACGATTGAAAAATTGGACCAACTTCAACAGGCCTGGGAGGGAAGGGGCAGCCTGTGGTTGCCCAGCCCTGGGGATCAGAAGCTGCTCCCAGGTCCTGCCCAGCTGGGACAGGAGAGGTGCGTCTGAGACAGGGCCAGTGTGGGAGGAGACGGACTGGGGGACGGACGGGGCAGGTGAACGGAGTGCTGCCTTGATGGACCCTGGTGCAGCCTCTCCTCCCAAGGGAGAGAGCCGCGTCCTCCACGCTGCCTGTCCTACAGGAGTAACGCCCAAGGGAGAGAGGCGCCTGTCTACCCTCTGGGTTCCCAAAGGCTCCACACTTGGCATGGAGGGTAGCGGGGGGCAAACCCAGAGCTCCACTGGGCTCCTCCCGAGTCCGGCTGGCACACATTGTGCTCTGCACCCTCAGCTCTCCGTAGCCTGTGTGAGCTGGGCTGTAAGAAGCTAGGCTCACCCAGTCTCTAAGTCCTCTGCTCCCGGTGGCTTCTGGGAAAGGGCCCCTGAAGTGAGTGATGTGCGAAAGGACTGGCCAAGCAAGCCATTGTCCTCCTGCTCTACTCTTTCCTAGGACGTTTCCACCAAAGACTCCCAACTGAAGAGGGTAAAGAATGGAAAGCACTGGGGTCTTCAGCCCGAAGGCCTGTCCTCCGGTCCTGGCTCAGTGACTAACGCGCTGTGCACTCCTGGGTTAGTTACTAGATGTCTCTGGGTCTCCTTTTCATCACTGGAAAAGTGAAAGTGGAAATAAATGATCCTTGAAAGCTTTCCCTCCTACTCTAGCAGTCAATTATTCTAGGCCTACGCAAGAGCGTGCTGGAAGCCTGGAAGATCCTTCTCCCACCGAGATGTAGCGCAGCCATTTCTCGGACAGCGAATCTCGAGGTTTCACTGGAAACCACTGACCGAGGCACAGTCACCAGTGAGGCAAAGACAAGACCCACATCGATTGCTAGGGGCCAATCCAGGTCAATCACCCCTAAGTCATTCTTGAGCCCTGTGAGACAGGGATTTTTAGGAAGATGAGGAAAGCGAGTCTTGAGAGAACGTGCTAGGTCCTTCCCTCAAGTGACCACCAGTTACCTGCTGAGTTCCTTCCGGAACTGGCCAATCCGAAAGGCTATTCTGGAGTCGCTGGGTCTGAGGTACCACCAAGCCTCTACGAGGCTTTCTCTCCCGTGCTCCTGGCACCACCATGATAGAAAAGCCAGAGACCCTCGGAGAGGGTGAGTGAGAAAACCAGACTCTCTGAAGCCAGGGGTCTCATTTCCCTGGGACCTGGTGCCCCCATGGCACGCACTGTGATTTTTTTTTTCAGTTTATTTATTTACTTTCAGAGAGGGAGAGAGGTGGGGGGCAGTTAGGGGCAGAGAGAGAGGGAAAGAGAGAGAATCCCACGCACTGTGAGTGCAGAGCCCGATGCGGGGCTCAAGCTCACGAACCGCGAGATCATGATCAGAGTGGAAATCAAGAGTCAGACGCTTAAGTGACTGAGCCACCGGGGAGCCCCAGGCACAATTCTGAGCGGTGGTGGGTCCGGTGCAGAACTTCAGGACAGAGTAAGGCGGTTCCGCCTAAGGATGAAACCCGAGGTCCCTATTTGTGTAGTAAGTTCTTACCAGGCCTCCTTCATCCCTTCTGTCCATCCCGTGGACAAGATGTTTTCTGGAGTCAATCTCTCTGGTTCCAGGAATCCCCTAAATCATCTCGAGGCCCTTGGGGGAGGAGCCAGGGCCCAGCCAAGGGGTCTCTGGGAAAAAACAACTCAGCTCGGGTCTTATTTACCACTTCCTGTAAACCCCGATGTGTTCCAGAGACACCAAGGTGGAGGTAGGAGGAGGTCCGGAGCGAAGCGCAGGGACAGACAAGGAGAGACGGACAGAGGCCAGACAAAGACCCGGAGAGACAGAACGGTTTGGGGAAGAGAGCAGGGGCGGGGGGGTGGGGGGCAGATATTCAAAATAAAGTGAAATGCTAATTGTTTCAGAGCCATTTCAATATCGGACAAACATCAGGCAATGAAAAGAAAAGCAACCCCATATAAATAAACAAAACCCAACCTAAAAGAGAGAGAGAGAGAGAGAGAGAGACGACGTATTCATTTTACTGACATTTTAATGGTTCTTCTCCTTTCCCCCCCAGAAGATGATTACAAATTAAGCAGCATTTAAACGCTTTTTACTGTCAACAATTGAAAGGAGGGCCGGGAGCCTGAGAGTGCGGTGGCCATTCATTCCCACGGTAACCAGACCATCAGAGGCACCGCCAGGCTCCCCAAACGGTACCGCACACAATGGCCAAAAAAGGGAAGAGTGCGCACACCGTTAATTTTGCAGGACATTCAGAAGCAAATTAAAATATAAAGAGCTCCCGCACAAAGGTAGATACGGAGAGTGAGGGCTGGACAGGCCGAGCTCTTGGAATTAAAGTCTTAGCAACGGCAGAGTTTAAGGCCAGCCTGATGACACCTTATTCAAGGCTGCCCTGCCTTCGTTTTATGGAGACGGAGAGACGCAGAGAGTGCTTCACAGAAAGGATGCAGGGTGGAGGCGGTTTTCCTAGACAGAGAGGAATAAACCGTTCAAAGGACCCAGCAGCTCCAGGCCAGACCCCAGGTCCCAGAGCGTGAAGGGCGGGCGCACCAGCTCCCTCAACCTGAGCATCACCCACGGGCACGGGTCCAGTGACCATCTAGCCCTTTAGCTCTGTTGCTCACAGAAAGAAAGCAGGGGATCTTCATTTCATTCTGCTCACAGCAAAGGGTTTCACTCCGGACTGAACCAAAAGAACAAATGCAATTTTTCAGAAACTGACCTCCTTTCAACGCCCCCCACAATCCACACCCACCCCTGCCTGTCCAAGCCTGATACCACCCAGTAATACTCACGCATCTCAGAAAGGCTAAAAGCCCTCTGGATTGGGTCCCCATATATTTTTTCTCGCTAGAACCCTTGTTTGGGCTCCTCAGAATGGATTCTAAGGAGCCACATCATCTCAGGTACCTTTTAGAATAATGGGATAATGAAAACTCGCCCCCTGGATGAAAGAGAGAAAAGCAAAGAATTGAAAAAGAGACAGGCTAGGTGGAGACGCGAGGGATGTTGCTACCCGTTTTCCTTTCCGGTTCTTCCGAGACCAACATGGAAAGTCACAGAAGCGAGCTGGTTCCAGAGGATGAGCCGGGTCCGTTTCTGTACCGTAAAGTTTAATATGCAGGACGGGCGACAGAGAAATAAAAGAGACACGTCCCCTTTAAAAGGAAATATAATTTACAGTGTGCAGCCAGGCGGCCCATAGTTTCAATCTCGTTTACTATAGAGAAAACTCTGCTAGCTGTTCTCTATCCCACAAATCCGATTTAATCAGACAAGCCAGCCAGCGTGGCTTGGAGTAAAAACGGATAATTAGTAAACAGAGAGCTACTCCAGTGCTTCATTGGCATTCGAGCTGGGCTACTGTGTCGCATTTAAAATGCAGTCTGATGAAGTTTACAAAATCAAACCATTTGTTACTCCTATTGAAGAGGCTTCAGGCCACTTGCAATTAAATTGGAATTAGTGCTCAGAATGAGACACAGCAAATTCATACTAAAAAGGGATCTGACTTTGAGACATTTGACTTCACTTCAACAGTTTTCTGTGTGAGTGTGTGTGTGGGTGTTACCGAACGACTCCTCGCTCACCCCGACTCTGCAGAGCTCCCCGACTCGGTGAGCTTGCCCCCCACAACCTGCTCCTCTCGGGGCTGGCTGCGGGGGTGCGGGGGGATGGGGCCGCAGGGGAGGGACAGCTGACACTGGAGAGCCAGGCCCTGCATTCACACCAGGACGATACTGTACGAGGGAAAATGTGTCCACAAAGGACCATATGGCTCCCTTCTGCATTGAGCCTTTGGACAAGGGGGTGGAAGGGGGGCGGGGAAGCTGCCAGAAGGCACACTTCCAGGGGGCACCGGCCCCGCCCACCTCAGACAGCAGGCTGGCGGCTCTGGGAGAATGGGGGCACCTTTTCCCCGTTGGCCGGGCTCCTGCCTTCCCTCCCTCCGGGGCGCATGCACTGGGCAGGGTGCAGTCACCATGTCCTACCCATCAGCACACTCCTGGCCCTGGACTAGACAAACTCTGTCTTGGCCTCCGAACCTAGAGCCCACAACGGCCCCAAGCTGTCCAGGGACAGAAATGGGGAGGCTGGTGAGCTTGGAGAAAAAAAAAAATTCTAGCTGTATTTTCCCTAACCGCTACGTGAAATTCAGCAGCTCCTTCAATGGGGAATAAAAGCAAAAACAAAACCCGGCCACATTAGCTGAACCTGTGGCTTGGTCACGGACAGTGGACCCCTGCAGCCCCACAACACAGGCCAGGGTGCCGCGTGTGTGTCCAAGCGTTTGTGCAAACCACTCCTGGAAAATATGTGGGTGTTCAGCCCCCGCGTGAGCCTGACAGGATAACAAAGAACCACAAGTATGTTATTACCCATGATTTTTAATAAACATTTTTTTGGATCTGTGTTCCAAGTGTCCACTTACAATCTCGTGGATTTTACTTGCTCCGTTCAGAGACGTCATCTTAAGGAAGGGTTCATGGGTTTCACCAGACTGCCTGGGCCCCCCACAGCACAAAACATGGAGGGTGCCTCATCTCAGGGGGTGGGAAGACCTGCCTCATGAGCACGAGCTTCAGTTTGGGAGGATGAAACAGGTCTGGGGACGGATGGTGGCGAAGGCCGCACAGCACCACAAGTGTGCTTAATGTCACCGAACTGTACGCTTAAAAACGGTTAAGATGGTGAAGTCTATGCTATATACGTATTTTACTGAAATAAAAAGAATCCTTAGTCTCTACCAGGCAAAAGTTACTTGTGCAGGAACACAGCCCCCCTGCGGCTCAGATGTATCCAAAACTCAGTTTCGCTCCTTCTCGAAGTCTCCATCTGCAGCGAAGAACGGAAGGGAACCGGCTCCCAGGAAGCCGGGAGGGACCACGTGACCGTCCTTGGAAAGGACCCTGCAGGCTGTCCCGCCTTCTCAGCGCTGACACCAGCCAGCCTCGGGCGAGTGGCCTCAAGTTCAAGGGTTACTGTCTCCCTCTCCCCATCAGAATGAAAGCCGCCTGAAAGCAGGGGCCTCCTTTCTCTCACGCATCGCTGTTAGCTCTCGGCCCTGACAGGTGTCCAGGACTATGCACTGGACAGAGGGAAGGATGAATGGGTGGATGCGGGATTAAACAGATGAATTTTCTCTCTCTGGTCCTCAATCTCATCCCCGATATAAAGAGGATAGGCTCCGTGATCCTTTAAAGCTCCTACAGTCCGAGGACTTCCATCTGCTCGCCATGCTCTTCTAGCTCCTGCTCACATCCCCCCCCACAGGGTGCAGCCCTCCCGGGCGGACGGCGGGGGGCGCGCGTGCACAGGTGGGGAGACGAGCACGCACAGTGGGGGATGCACACGCACAGGTGGGAGTGGCGCATGCGTACAGATGGCGCCCTCGCCAGGTAGGGAGGGCGCGCGTGCACGCACAGGTGCAGGTGGCGCATGCGCACAGGTTGGGGATGGACTGTGGCGGCAGCGTGCCTGATGTGGTGACAGGCCACCGCCCTCAGGCCCCAAGACTTTCATGCGGTCCATACTGGTCCACTAAGCCTTGTGCCCTGCCACCCAAGGAAGAAATAGGCTAGTGATGATGGCGCTCAGAGGGAGGACGCGGAATTTATAGGCGGGCTGAACACACGGTGAGGAGGAGCCACGGAGGCCTGAGGAGGAGGCTCCTAGCGGCATCGCAGTGGCTCTGAAAGCCTGGAAGGAGGAGACGCTCCTTTTTGCTATTCAGGGAGGGAGGGGGAGGAGTGTGATTATGGTCATGAAGAAAAACAGAACACCGTCCACCAGACTTTGCCACTTCCCCCAAATCCGGAACCACCCGCCCTGTACGTAGGCCGTGTTCCTGACTCACGACATCGATCCCAGGCTGAGGGGGCGGAGCATGCAGCAGGTGCCTGTCTGGGCCTCAAGGCCATGTTAGATGGTGTGTGTGTGTCCGCTGGACAACGGATGGGCAACTCGGTCCCCCGCCCCCCCCCCCGCCACGCCACACGTGCACACGCATGCATGCACACCCGTGACGCCCGGAGGAAGGTCTGTAGAGAAACTACAGCTCAGATTCTAAAAGGAAATGCAAAGTCAAATGTCACTTAGTGGTTTGGGGTTCTTCTTTCCTCCCGTGGAAATTCTGTTTCCTGGGTACCTCCCCTTTCAGTTCCTCCTCTGGAGTTTGTGGGCCACGCCCTGGCAGGACCGGGGGCCGAGGGGGCCCCCAGGACAGTCGGGAGACCTTAAGGCTGTATGTGCGTCCAGCATCCCGGTGGCCAGCACGGTGGCCAGAAGAGACTTCTCTCATTGCTGGATCACCAGATCCTCCCATTCTGTTCCCCTGCCTTCCGACGTCCTCACGTCTCTCTTCAGGTGGTGTTACTTCTACCCGCCTCGGGGCATGGGATGGAGAGCCACTCTGACACCACTGGGGCGTTTTCTCACTCGCTCCTGCATCTAGCCTTTTTTGAGTTCCCATTCTGTGCAGGCATCAAATCCCAAGGCTGTCATGCCAAGATACTGCTCGCCACCAAGATGCTTAGAGTCTAAGAAGGGCTCTGCAAAGAGCCTGGACTTTGAAGTCAGATGAAACCTGGGTTCAAATCCTGTCTTTGCCATTGGTTACCAGCCGTACCGTCATATGCATGTCCTACTAGCTCTGGGTCTGGTTCCTTCATCTGTTAGTAGAGTGCGAAAACCCAAGTTCAAGGACGCCGGGAAGACTCGAGATAATACACAGCAAGTGCCCACCGCCATGCCAGGTGGAACCGAGACATGGGGGCGCTTAGAATGCTGACCCAGGGGGCGGGGTGAGGGTCATGGAGAGACAGGTAGGTAAGAGATCGAATGATGGTGTTGTGGCCAAGGTGCTGTGAACTGAACCACAGCAGGAGGCGCTTCCAGAGAACATTCCAGGCCTTCCAGCACCAACCAGAGCTTTTCCTCGGAGGTGTTCAATTTAAACCTCCTTCCCGCCCTCCAAGTCCTCCCTCCACTTGATGTCCGGACACTCCCTGGCAGCCCTTCCTCTCCTCACTTCTATAACCATTCAGTCCACCCTTCCAGACCCACAGTTCAATTGCCAGCTGCCTCTTTGCCAGCTCTTGAGTCCCCTCCCCGTGATCTCTCCATTGCCCCCGCCCTGCCAAACCCAACCTTGGCTCGGTCACCTCCTCCCTTCTCCACGCCCAGGGCTGCCCACGTGGACTGCCTCTACTTCCCAAGCCTCATTAACCCCACCACCCACCATGATCTCTTCCTGCTTCCGCTGTCCCACCAAGACCACAACCGTTTGCTTCTCATAACCAGTGACCCCCATGCGTCGCTAAATTCAACAGACGTTTTCTGGTCTTCCCCTTAGGGGACCTCGCAGCAGCATCAAGCTGCTGACCACGCTTCCCTTTCTGAAACCTCCTCCTTGCCACCACACTCTCCCGGGCTCCCTCCTGTGCCTTCCAGTGATTCCTCTTCAACCTCCATGTGGGTTTCCATTGCTCTAGAGAGGCAGAAAGAGGGGGGGGGGCTCCAGACTCTGTTTTAAGCTCTCTTCCTATACACTCTTGTTTTATAAACTCTCTTCAAAGGTCCTTTTACATGCTGATGACTCTCAAATACACATGTCCAAAGCGTCTCTCTCTTCTCAATTCCCAACATGACTGTATATCCAAATGCCTTCCGGAAAGCTCCCCACTGGACATGTCACTGCTGTAGTATCAAAACTTCATTATCTGAATGACAGCAACAACAAAAATGTTCGGCTCCTCTTCTCGCCTTCCCCATTTCAGTAAAGAGCTCAACTACCATCACACGGCACCTGAGCAAGAAAAGTGGCCACCACCTTTGATTTTTTCTTACCGCTCGCAACACACCAATCACTCTATTTCCTCAGCCTTCTAGCTTTCTTGATCTTCCCCTTTCTCATCCACCCCACTGCAATGACCCTGGTCGAAGCTACCATACGTTCTTGCCTAGATTATGGCAATATCGTCCTAACTAATCTCCCTGCCTCCCATCTAGTCACAACTGTGTAGGGTCCATCGTTTTTGAGAAGCATAATCTGATGTTACTCCTCTAAGATCTTTCAGTGGCTCCCCACTGCCCTCAGGAAAATGATGGAGCTACTTAAAGTGGTCTTCAGGGGGCCTCACGTTTCATGCCCACGCACCTGTACGCACTCTGGTCTTTGCCCTCTTCCCTGCCCTGTCTTCAGTTCCGTGAACTTGCCTGATTCTCTCCCAGCTCTGGACGTTAACCCACGCCGACCCTAGCCTGGCATTCTTCTCTTTCTCCCCCATTTGCTTCATCTTCTTTACTTAAAAACGTTGACGACACCGCTTCCCCAGTTGGGGGCCTTCATGTGTGCCCGTATGACATCTTCCCCCTCCACCATGATGGTATTTATCCTGTACGTGACTCGTGTAATTATTCATCTGTCTCCCCATAAGCCATGAGTTTCATGAGCACAGGGATTCTGTTCTGCTCACCACTGTGTCCCCAGAACCTAATATACTATTAGATACATAATGGGCACTTGATAAATATTTACTGGATGGATAACTAAGTAAATAAATGAATATATTAAACTGTCACCTATGGGGGGCGCTTGATGGCTCAGCTGGTGAGGCATCTGACTCTTGATTTTGGTTCACGTCATGATCTCGGGAGTTCGAGCCCCACATGGGGCTTTGCACCTGACAGCGTGGAACCTGCTTGGGATTCTCTCCCTCCTTCTCTTTCTCAGCCCCTTCCTTGCTCTCCCTCAAAATAAATAAGTAAACTTTAAAAAACAAACGTCACCTATGAATACCACCTCCAGTGGGCTTGGACCACTGTTCCTGACCGATTGTGATTTCGTGAGCCCGAGCCATGGGTTTTTCACTCTTACCAACTTCAAGGCAGCACATCTCCATCCCCGCTCCAGCACCCCGCTCCAGCCCAGATCGCCTGTCGCAGGCCTCTGGGCCTGTATGGTCCTGTACGTCTACCAGGTAGGGCTGTGAGGTGTGCTTTAGAACCAGAGCACAGGCTCTCCTGGGCATGGCTGCTCCCCGCACCCTGGCAGTAATCATTCACGTGGTACCCAGAACAGAACAACTCAGAGGTCTCTTCAAGATGGCAAGTCATTCGGGGAGCCTGGGGGGGGGGGAGCTCAGTCGGTTAAGCGTCTGACTCTTGACCTTAGCTCAGGTCATGATCTCACAGTTGGTGAGTTTGGGCCCCGAGTCCAGCTCTGTGCTGACAATGCAGAGCCCGCTTGGGATTCTCCCTCCCTCTCTCTGCCCCTCCCCTGCTCTCATACACACACTCTCTCTCTCTCTCAAAAAGAAACATTTCTTTAAAAGATGGGAAGTTATTCACTTGAGTGGAGGGTCCAGATCTTTCCGAAGAAGGGCTGCAGAATGGAGTGGCCACAGCTGTGAGCCGGCAGCCAACACGCTGCCACAGCTCAGGACCTGATGTCAAACCTGGCACCCCTTTGACCCCTGGCAGAACACGGACCCAGGTTGCAGGTGCCCTCGGTGCACACTGCCTCCCTAGGAGGCCCCCCACTTCCCTGCAGGGCCCACTTGGAGCTGCCCACAGGCTAGCCCCAGCACCAGAGCCCTCCCTACCCGAGCAATGGGCTCCTCAAAATCACGCTCCGGGGGGGGGTTATCCTCTTTCAGATGGTGACTGTGTATAATATACTACTCTGAGATTCAAGTTCTACAGCAAAACTCCTAAAATAGGGCTGCTAGAGGAAGTGGCAAAAGTCGTGTCACTAACATGCTCATCAACTGTGACCTCCAAGACCATCCTGCTAGGAACACAAAGACTGGTTTTTCTTAAAGAGGCTCTGACTCTTGTCAGATGTTGGTACAGCGTCCCCCTTGGCTTTGGCACCAAACCCCGGTTCTTGTGGCTCTAGGGATGGAGGACGTGTCAACGGGGAGTGCGGGTGTCCTTGTAAGCAAACAGGACCGCACAGGTGGCCCCAGGACGCACTAGCTCCCGGGTGAAGGCGGCCTGGCCCTGCCCGGTACAGGTCCCTCCTTCTGTCCAGACCCCATGCTCACTCCTACTTGACTCCCTACCTCTCAAGTTCAGAGAACCCCTAAACACAAAAAAGATGAGCAGTGTTTACTCAACCATCTTTATGCCTCTCTCCTCACTGTTTCATTGATGGCACTTTCTCTTCATTCAGGTCAGTGATTGTGGACTTTCAAGATTTTGGCCAAAATCATGGAAAGGAGTAAGTCACCTTTAAAGCATTCTCTCTAAGCTCAGATAAACACACTGGGGAATTCCTCAAGCCTCTGGAATCAGCAGCAAAGGCTAGAAAGACCCTATCCTGCCAAAGATGTCCACACCAAGAACATTTCCCCACCAGCCCTCCCCCCAGGCCGGTCTTGTTTCATGAACGTTCTCTCCATGCAGGGACATCTTGTGGTCAAAGCCACTTTCCTCGGCACTTACCAACCCCTTATCTGTCCTTGGCCCTTCCGTTCCCCAAACACTTCCCAGGCCACCCGGGCCACCCACCCCACCCTGCCTCCCCTTTCCTTCCTCCTCCCTGTGGCACTCAGATGCAGGTGTTTTCCTGAAAACAGTGGCCTATTGAGAGAAGACTGGAGTTTCCTAGTAACAGCACACAGTAGGAGAATGCTAAAGGCTACCTCTTCATCTGAGGGGCCCGGGGAATAAAGCACTTAGGAAACAAGAGGAAAGACACCACCATCATCTCCCCCCACCAACCCACAACATCTCCCAACGATGTCCCTGGCAGCTCGTGGGCTTCGGCTCCTCTAATCACAGCGAGGGTAGTGGAAATCAGGAAGGCCCGAGAGAAGGCAGTGTGGTCCCTGCACTGTTTTTTCTACCTCCGTGCATCCAGGCTAAGGCATCTGCACCTATGTCTTCTGCCACTGAACAGGAGCTAAATTTCAGATGAAGCAACTTATGTGATCTCCGATCAGGCAGGATTCCCCCCAAAGAGCCTCACTCTCCAAAGGACGAGGACCCCAAAGATACCGTTGACTCAGGGCTGGGTGAGCTCGGTTGGCACAGAGTCGCCAGGGCGACCGTATTAATTAACATCTTCATAGAAAGGACGCTCTCTCCGGGGAGTATCCGTTTGATTATTCTTATTTACTCAGTGACTCTGCTGGCGGTTACTGCCTCCCCTCACTCCCAAGGAGCCTCAACGGGTTCTGGGAAGGAAGAGGAGACAGCGCAGCCTTTGGATGGAGACACAGGACGAGCAAGGGCAGAGAGCTGGTTCTCTGCTGCGTGTGGACATCCGTGCTAGAAACGCCGCCCCCGGGCACAGCGATGCCCACACCTACTCTATGTCCCACGCACCCCTGCAAATCTTCAGTCAGGCAAACTGGGGAAACATCTACCTGGACAATGTTTATAACAAGGTCCTGCACCTTCTAGAACTTTCTGTGTGGTGGGTGTCCCTATCCCGTCTCAGTCCTCACACCTGTCCCGGGACAGGAGCCATGTGACAAAGAGCTGGATTACAGAGTGATTTACTTATGTACTAATTATTAGCTTGATTAACTAGCGGGTGGTTGTGATGAGGCAACAGAGCAGGTAAGAATCCTGCTAGAACTTTCTTTCCCCTCACTTACAGGACTCGGCGGCCGGCAGGAATGGGCCGCTGTGCTCCTCGGAGCCTGGGGACGCACGGACACGTCAGACAGACGCTTCTCCTGCCCTCAAACAGAGGCCGCTCTACCTAAGGGGACAAACTGAAGTGCCTAACTTATTAAACTCACAAGGTGGAATCTGAAGGAAAGAAGGAATCAGGATCCAACTTAAAAGTCTTCCTGCATCTACCCCTCACGATGGAAACTCGTACTCTTCCATCAGAGGCTACGAGAGGATGAATTCACACACACACACACACACACACACACACACACACACACACACACACGGACGCGAGTGTATGCATGCACACGCTCCCACGCCAGCACCCACGGCAGAGACGTGAATGGCTGCCGTCTGGGGCCGGGCCCTGGGTTAGGTCCTTACAGAACAGCCGGCCAGCCGCTGCCCCGACGTGCCTGGACTGGTCGCCTGCTTCTGCCTGCGCTGACTTATTCCAAGGACCATCTGGGTGTGGAGAACCATGCGCTCTCCTATGTGAATGGCCGGCCCTGTTAGTCAGACCCTCTTGGCTCGACCCCTCCGACCCTAATCTTCACTCTCCTTCACTCCCCTTGATGGAGACCAAGGACTGGCTCTCTCTTCTCACCTCTCCCGAGGCTGGAGAAGTCCATCTAGGACAAAGAGCTCTGCCTTCACGCCTTGGGCCCAGCAGTCAGACCAGGACAGGCTGTGCGCAAAGGGACCTGCACCCTCCTCCCGCCACTCCCCTGCCCCCCGCTGCCCCGTCTGGACATGGGGATAAACTCCCCCAACAATGCCTCCCCAGGCTGCCCAGGGCATCCAGGGTCCAAGCGAAAAGGACTCGAAAATGAGCTCAAGGCAATGCACGTCCTTAAAGCTGTCGGTGAACTGGCCCCATGGCACTCTGCTAACCCCGCGCTGCCCGGCACCGCCTTCACCTGGCCGCTAGCTGCTTCACACAGGCGACAGCGCTGCACCCGGAGTCCCTCCAGGAGCAGAGCGGAAGGGTCTTGTACTTTTTCTCCCTCACAGCCTAGCACCCAGCTGGCTCCAACCAGCCCTGAGCGACCCCAACAAGCCCAGACTCTTCTGGCCCAAGTAAAAGAGTTTCAAATGCCTCTTCGGGGCGCCTGGGCGGCTCAGTCGGTTAAGTGTCCGACTTCAGCTCAGGTCAAGATCTCACAGCTTGTGGGTTCGAGCCCCACGTCGGGCTCTATGCTGACAGCTCAGGGCCTGGAGCTGCTTCGGATTTTGTGGGTCCCTCTCTCTCTGCTCCTTCCCTGCTCGTGCTCTGCCTCTCTCTTTCTCCCCAGAATAAACAAATATTAAAAAACAAATTTAAAATGCTGCTTCATCCCTGGTGCTCTACCCAAAGCTGGGTCTGTCCGGGACGGGAAGGAGCCAGGGCCCGCTCAGCCCCGAATCGCTCCTCTTACACGTGCCAGGGAACCTGCTCTTTATGATTTCACCTGGATGCTACCAGTTGCTGGGGATGTTTGTGACCTGTGGGTTTTGTGGTGGTTGTGTTGTTGTGTTTTGCTTTCTGGTGCTTCACTAGAAAGAATAAAGAGAAGAGAGAATTCCGACCCGTGGGGACGTGCGGCTCCCGCACCCCTCCCGGCCCCACCACGGCTCCCACCGGATGACCCCAGGGTCGTCTTCTCTGTGCAGATAAGGCGCGTCTCCAAGCATCTGCCACCTGCCCGAACCCCACTCCACACTCACACGCGTGCACTCACACGCACACAATGCACACACTCACACGCGTGCACGCGCGCACACGCATGCATGTGGCTTTCACTTTCCGCCTCGCCTGGTGCCAAGACAGAATTGATGGTGATGAGCAAAGGAGACGGGGAAAAGAGTCGAGCGGACGATTAGCCGGGTTAGGTTTATGGCAACAGGCAGCAAACGCATTCATTTCATGTTCTGCAGAATATAAAAGCGCTGAAACATTTTAATTTTAAATTCTTATCATTGAATTTACTGCTTTTCTCTCGCAATGATTTGTGTTGCTTTTTAATTTTTACAGTCTCTACAGAAGCCAGATGCTACTGCCTAAGGACAAAATAATAAAAACCTACTGCAGTCATGAGTTACAGAACAAAAAAGAAACGAGCAGTTGACAGAAGTTAATATCTCAATTTAACAGTGCTGCTTTGCTAATGATCCTTTGATATGTGTTTATTTAGAAAGGTCTGGCCTTGACCTTGAAGGCAAACTCCACCACAAAGTCTTCATGAGAAAAGAAAAAGACTTTATTTATAGATTGGCTTTATGTCAATCACTCTGGCAGCTGGTCCCCGAGGGCCAAGCCCGCGAGGAGGGCGTCAAGCAGAGTGGGACACACGGCCCCAGTGAACTGTCATTTAGGGGTCTGTGTGGGACAGAAGAAGCGGGAAAAGGGGCGTTGGGGAAAGTAAAACCCAAATGCCCGCTGCTTCCTTCCCGAAAAGGAAACGGAACCAGCATAGTGAGGCTCAGAAAGGAGGTCCTGAGCGAAGGGGTCAAGTGCGGGGCCACGGGGTCAGCAAGGACACACCTGCGCCAGGTTTCCAGGGAGGTCCTCGCGGCACCGCGGATCCTTCTAGAACGACTCACCCAGACCTGCACGGAGGACTGACCGCCACCCCCTCGGGAGCGGGAGGGTGGACCCTGACCCCGTAACGCCCAGCGGTGCTGACATTACCCGGTCGGCCTGCCCGCCTTCTCTCCCACACAGGCCAGGAGCGGGCCGCGCTCCGGAGGTTCCTGCAGAGGGAAGGCCTTCTGCCCCCCAGGCCCTGGGCTCCTGCCTGCGGAGGCCGAGGAGCTGGACGGGCCGAGGTCCTTCTCTGCCGAACAGGGCCGGTCGCCCCCAAAGTTCTGCCCACTGTGCTTCCCGCCCACCCCCTCCGTCCCAGGGAACCCTACTCGCACGGGCACGGGGTCAGTGACCGTCCGAGGCTGGTCACCACGCCTCCAGCCCCGACCTCTCCTCTGAATGCAACCTCCGCAAACCCACGGGTTCCTTGGACGTCCCACAGGCACCCTCAACGTGTCCAAACCAAAGACCCACAGCTTCTGCTCCCAAACCAGCTCCCCTTCCTGGAGCTCCTTGGGGGCCCCACTAACATCGCTCTGTCACCCACAGGGGGCTGTGATCCGAGGCCTCCTGTCTTCCTTCCCCACATGTCCCAATCCAGCTAATTTCTTGTTACCTACAAACTTCCTCCGCGTGTCCCTTCCTTCTCATCCCAGAAAGGCACCGCCTCGCCCAAGCCACCAGCATCCCTCCCCGGATCCCCACAGGGGGCTCATCCGCCTCAGCTCTGCTCCCCACACACCACCGCAGCGGCCTGCCACAGGCTGATCAGATCTGGTGACTGACCTCCTTGTAGAGGCTTCCCAAGACGCCCCGTCACTGACGGATCAACTCCAGGCTCCGTAAGACAGCCCAGCAGAACACCTGTGGTCCGGGCCTGCGGGCCCCTCCAACCCCCTCTGCCCCATCTCGGACAGGCTGCCTAAGCCACACTGTGTCCAGACACACACGGTTCAGCCTCTCCGCCAGCTTGCCCTCTGTCCTGGCAGAGTCCCACTTCGTTAAACCCTTATGAGGGCTTCTTCTCCGGGAAGCCTTCCCGTCCCCTGGGTGTCCACGGGGAACCCCACAGCACCTCCCTTGTGTGCAGACATCTCCACCACTGCACCCACCCCCCGCGGTACGTGCTAATTACCTGCTGAGCATCTGTCTTCCCACCTCCGTGTTCCCCAAATCGAGAAGCAGGATTTATTCATCCTGGTGTCCCTTGCGCTTAAGCAGAGGGTAGCCATGCAGTGAATGTTGAATGAATGAATGAATGAATGGCCAGTTGTTTTTGGTTCCCTTGAAAATAACAGGAGTGGGGGGGGGTCACTTAGTGACGGGCCAGCTCAGTAAGAATCCAGAGTGGGTGGGGGGGGGTTCGGGGGTGCTTCCTATTTCCCTCTGTCACCAGCCCTTCCTAAGTCAAAGGAACACGCCTGTACTACAAGCTAACCTTCAATGGGGATGTTTGCAGGCTGAGAGCACCAAGCTTCGTGAGGTTTCTTTGGGGGCCCAAACAGGTTTCTCCACATCAGATGGGTGGGCATTTCCCTGCAAAGGGTCATCAGCAGTGCCTCTCCCTGTTCGTGTCACCCAGCCTCCTTCTGACCACAGATCACAGCCAATCAGAGCTCCTACCAGCAAGTCATCAGCTTAGAGAGAGTGGGACAAGGAGAGGAAGGTCCACCAGGCAGGCAGGCATGGGGGCAGCTGGGACAAGACCCCAGTCACGGGCAACAAACGTCCCAGCCCGCCCCACCTCTGCTAGGAAGTAATGAGCACCCGGATCGAAGACATTTTTGCATCTCTCCCCACCCAGCCAAAATAACAAGGCTTTAGGCTTATCAGGTACGGTGTGTACAAGAGGGAGGAAGGGGTGTTCTCTTCGCAGCTCAGTGGTCCCCTGGGAAGCTCTGCTCAGGGCCCCAGGGCCCGCTCTTCCCTGAGACAAAGCAGGAAAGGTGAGAACAAGTGGAAACCACAGCATTATCTGGGCCATCCTTCACCTATGCTCCCCCATCCCCACTGCCATGTTCAAGGGCTTCCCTATGCCAAAGGGCATCCCACTTCTGGCGTGGCACCAAGAGCAGGTAGAGGCCATTGAGTCTACCCTTTGCCTCCGGCTTCCATGATGGGAGTAACCAACCCTTCTTAAACCATATTCAAGGATGATGCTCGGATTGCATGGCCAACGTCTATTACTAATATGAGTTATAATCACAACATTCACCTTTCAAATATCAAAGTAACCAAAAAAACTGTAAAAACCTAAAGGCACACGTATGTGCACACACGCAACAGAAGCAGTCTGGAGATGGAGGTTCCCCGGTGTTTCTAGGAACATGTTTTCAACTCAGAATTCTTCCCAACATCTGACCTATGCTTCTCTTCACCTTCCCTCATTTTTTTCCTAAGCCCATTGCCTCCTGTTGTAGGGTAAAGATCAAAGGAATTCTTTTCTCCATCCCTTGTGTGCCTTCTCTCTGTTTCTAGTCTCTTCCCTGCAACAGCTGGCAACGCCTAGGCGGAATCGATAGCCTACACCAGAGACAGATTAGAATGAGCCACCATTCCATTCCCCTTCTTGGTGAGCGTCAACTCCAAGAGGTGCGAGTTTGGGGGTCATCCGGAGCTGATGGGTGGCCTTTCACCACATTCCCCCAGAATGAGCCTCATCCTCTACACGGAGGGGCTAGTGGAGACAGGAACAACTGAGTCCCAGGGCCACTCAGCAGGAGCGAAATGGCACCTTTGAAACAAGTCCTTTGACTGCAGGCAGCCAGCTTCCGTCCACGCTGAGTTATGAGTCCTTCGTGTTGAACAACTACTAGTTATCAGGTAAGTCATAAAGGATCATTCATAAAATCAGATTCACCACTTGTTTTTATAGCACTCATTAAGGGACATAAAAGACCATTCTTTTCAGCATTTTGGTGCTGAATTATAAATTCAATTAACTGGACACAGTTAAGTTCATAGATCCAGAAATCCTTATACCAAAGAGATAACTTCCAACCACAAGCAACGAAAGAACAGTGGACTCGCTCCTCCCGGCTGGCATGCCAGGTCCCTGAGCCAACTGGGCGCCTCTCTACAGCCCCCGCTCACTCCTGCCTTCTCCCCTTCGCTAGTGACTCTGCCTCGGTGTTAGGAAAGGAAACGGAGGAGCGCCTGGGTGGCTCTGTTGGTTGAGCATCTGACTCTGGCTCAGGTCATGATCTCACAGTTCGGGTGTTCGAGCCTTGCGTCAGGCTCTGTGCTAACAGGTCGGAGCCTACAGCCTGCTTTGGATTCTGTCTCCCTCCTGTTCTCTGCTACTCCTCAGCTCATGCTTCCTCTCTCTCTCTCTCTCTTTCCTTCTCTCTCTCTAAAAAATAAGCTCAAAAAACATTAAAAAACGGAAAGGAAACGGATTTTGAAATCAGGAAGGAAAAAAAAAGGCTTCAAGTCCCTGGACAATAAGATACAGAGCATCTCTTGGGCCTCAGTTTACTCTGGAGATAATCATGGCCATGGGGCTGTTGTAGTGTGTTAAGTGCAGTACTAACAGACTTAGCCCAGTACCCTGGCACCTGCTCAGCACACGATAACAGCAAGGTCCCAACATCACTGTCCTAAAAGGTAAATTCAGTTGAACCCCACCCCCCCATTAAGTCTTCGCTGGTGGTTGAACCAGCTTTTATGAAATGTTGACATGTCTCAGGCCCCGGGTTACGTCCTAGGGATGGAGGAAGAATGAAGCATTGCACCCTCACTACGGGAACCCAGAGATGGGACTCAGTACTGTCCTCATCCTCCGAATTCCTCTCCATGCACCACCTAGACAGCCATCTGATTACACAGGGACCTTTTGCTGGTCTCTGGCTGATTTACATATGTCTGATGTAGTGTCTCCTAGCAAATCCACATTAGGAGTGAAAATAGACCACAGGAGCACTGGCATCAGAAAGCTCTGAGTCCAGGGGTGCCTGGGGGGCTCAGTCAGTTAAGCGTCTGGCTCTTAATCTTGGCTCAGGTCATGACCTTGTGGACTGTGGGTTCGCGTCTACATTGGGCTCTGTGTAAAAGCATGGAGACTGCTTGGGATTCTGTCTCTCCCTCTCTCTGCCCCACCCCTGCTCACTCGCTCTCTGCCTCTCTCTCAAAACTTAAAAGGAAGGAAGGAAGGGAAGGAGGGAGGAAGGGAAGAAGCTCCAACCTAGCTCTGAAACCTACAGAGGCAGAGTGATCAGGCAGGTTACCCATGAACTTCAGCCACTTACTACGGCTGTATGACCTCGGGCAAGTTACCAAACTCCTCTGTGCCTATTTCATCCTTTGTGACACCAAAGTAAAAATAATACGTACCTCACAGATTTCACGTGGACTCAAAGAGATTAACAGTGCCTCGCACAAAGGAGATGTTCAGTAAATACCAGCTGTAACGGTCATCGACGACATAGCCCAGGAAAAGCCGTCCTCATCTTCCTCATCGTGGAAGCAAGAATGTTCACCTTAAAAAGTTGATCTAAGGACTGAGTAAGCACTAGCATAGCGCAAGGCACTCAGCAAATTCTTCAGAATTCCGTTAATGCTGGATTCTCTTGTCATGCGCAAGAATCCGATCTTATACCATTTTAGGATCTTCTCACAGTGGTGTCCCATCAGTCCAAATTAGCATTCACTAATTTAACTTGAATGGGAATGGAGGGAATAGAAAGGAATTAGGATTTCTAAAGCTATTCTTTGGAAGACGATGCTTTGTATCGCATTTTTTAAAGGTAGGGGGACGAGCAAGACAAAACGAGGAATATGGGGAGGTGAGTTTCCCATGGCTCCCACTGATAACTAACTCTAGGCAAATAATCTCTCTGCCCGGGTTCCGCCATTGTCCGCTGAGTCGACAGCCACGCACAGTGTCCCACCAAGGTCTCACTTGAGTGTCCTGGGCGGTGACCAGGAGAGGGGCCTGGGTGAGGTTTTAGAGGGGGAAACGTTCCCAGTAGCAGTGAGGTCACAGCGCTGAGCAGTGTGAGGCCCCCTCCTGTCCCAGCTCTGCAAGGTCCCCTGTGGGCGAGTGGGTGGACAGAGACAGCTCCCACTCAGGCCACTCCTGGGCTAAGGCAGGATAAAACGGGGTCACCTGTTCTGAAGGACATCCCGATGGCCAGCGTGACAAGGATTTGGAGGAAGAGGGCTGTGATTTCCTAACAAGCATGGGGCCTTTTGCTCTGAAGGTGTTCGGGCAGGGGGCGTGGAGCAATTTCCACGGGACCCGAGAGCAAGCAGGGAGGTCCTCACGAGGGGCCCTCAAGTCTCAGATACGCAGGATTTAAAAACAACAACAGTAGCAACATCACACGGACGCTCACCTGGCATCCTACACTTTGGGAAGGACGTGGCTGTGCTAAGAACAGCTGGGGGCGGGGGGGTTGCAGTCAGAAGAACAGATCTGGTACCGGACTCTGGAACCGGCGAGCTACGGCACCCTGGGCAAGCCTTTCCATCTGCAGGGACTCTGTTTCTCCGCCCGGAACAGGACAAAGCTGGACTAGAGCGACTGCCGCCCCTTCCTAAACCTCTTGGCCGTGCTACCATCTGCTTCCTGCTTCCCAGGCGGGGGCCACACTTGGGGAGTGCAAGGGAACCCCAGGGGACTTTGAAGATGCTGGGGAGGGGGAGAGCCTCAACAAAAACCCTCCCTCCCTCTCTTTTACTGAAAGTCACTCCCAGCTTCTCGGGACACAAAAGTATCTGTGAAGGTAAGTTAAACCTTCTCAAGATGAATTTTCCTGCTACTTTTAATTAAAAGTTCTTTAGAATTAAAAGGACACTATTCAGAAAAGGCTGGAAAAAAAAATTTTCATTGACACTCTCCCCCCCTCCCCCTTTTCCCAAGGTAAAGAAAAAGCTGTTTTGTGCGCGGCTGCCCGGTCCGCACTGTACAAAAGGAGGTGGATGGGCAGCAAGACACATGAGATGACCCCTTGACCCCGAACCGCTGACAAGTCCTCAATGGCATAAATACCAGATAATCAATCACATGCCAGGAGGGCGAGTCCCCTGCCCTCGGCCCGGCGTTGGGGTTTATGAGAGATACACTGTAAATAGACACTGGCTTCTTAAGAGAGGCCCCTCGGCATTCCACGGGGCCGCCGGAATCCCGAGCCAGGCCCGGCCAGATCGCTGGCCATCTCGAGCCGCAGCTTTCATGGCAGCGCATAAAGAGCTTTCCCCTCCTACGCGCCCCCCTGCAAGCCGGACTTCTTCTGGTATGAGCTGAACCCAATCCTCCCCTGCCCCCACCCCGATCCGAGAGGGGACTCTAACAGGACAGCCAGCAAAGCTAGAGAGCTGAAGGAGAGGACATGGGCCGGGGCTCCGTAAAACCCCCATGTGCCAGGGACTCCCGAGGGGCCGGGTGGCAGGAGCCGGCCAGGACCCGGGGACGTGCTGAAGGGTCGATCAGGACGGCGCTGATGACAGGGATAACAGGAGCTGGGAGCTGCCAAACGCTTGGCCAGGGCCAGACACCATTCTAGCACCTCACGAATATCCTACGATCTAGCCTCAAAACTAACTCCGGAGGTCGGCACTCTTGTTGCTATGCCCATTTTACAGATGAGGGACGCTGAGTCCAAATAACTTGCCCGAGGCCACAATGACTAAACGGGACGGAGCACAGGATGTGAAGCTCAGTGAAATGACTCTGGTCCAGACACACCCCCACTGTGTTCCCGGAGACTATGGATTTCTGTCTGGAAGGCGGAGATGCTGGCAATGAATCCTTCAGATCAACCAGTATCTTTAGGTCATGTAGCATCTGGGTAGAAGGAGGCGTTCAAGAAAGTTCTGAGAGATGTGGCTCGAAATTTTTGCATGGACCTCAAGCATACTGTAGTATAGAGGTGGAATTTAAGGAAAGGTATGAAGCAGGCTGTGTTGTAGCCTATGAACAAGTAATATATTGTATCATTTATCTTGAATGTATCATAGATAAGCTGCTATATAACGTTTGCCACTTCAGATAGCTGTGAAATGAGGTGATTAACTAGTTGTTACTTAACCTTCTAATTTCTGTATAAGTCTAATTACATGAAATAGAAGTTGGGGTTCTGATTTTTTACTTTGCTTTTCTGTTTTGAGTGTCATTGCAACTACTGTATTGTAAAGGATGGAAAATAATTGCATATGTTAAAAAAATAGTGTTATATTCTAAATAAAAAAATAAAGTTACAAAAAAATGCAAAAAAAGAAAGAAATATGCAACATAAAAGAAATATGCAACAAAACATAAAAAAAAAAAAGAAATATCATGTTATCACCTGAATGGAGTCAAAGTTCCCAGGCGGCCGACAACTGGGCTGGTCTCAGAGAACAGAGAAGTTTAAGCCCCACGTGCAAATCCTGACCCACCCCCTTCATCCCGCCTCGGACCCCCGTGCACGCTCAGAACGCTCCGGGCCCGCGTCTCTAAGGCAACAATGTTTTGGACAGACGCTCTTGCTCCGAAGGAGTTTACACCAAGCTCCTAAACCAGCCCCTGCAAACGAGGACACAGGAGCAGGGAGGAGGAAGACAGAGCCTCTCGGTAACTAATTTTGATAATGCTTTTGTGCCAGGGTCAAAGGTTAAATATGGCCACACTAATCCGCTTCTTCCAGAATTCAAGCACAAGGCCGATTTTTCTGCAGCTTAGCAAGAGGGCTTTTTCCTCCTTGCTGGAGAAATGGCACCGTCCAAGGCCACTGAACGGGGCTGGCTGGCTGCTGGAGGCAGGGCCTTGGTTCCCCCAGACAGAGCATCTCAGCTCCCGGCCGCACGCGTGGGGTTACTGTGGGTGGAGACCGAGGTAGCCGGCTGCCCAGGGGCGCTTAAAAACGGCCCCAGTGCTTCTGTCCCACTCCACAGAAATGCTTCACGCAATGCTTTTAGGAAGGAAAAAGGAGGAGAAAACGCTTGGGGAGCCTCACACTCAGAAACCAGAAGAATCACTCCAACACAATGCCAGCCTTGGCTGGGAGGGTCACCGTGGTTCCCAAACCGTACATCCGCTTCACGGAGCCCGCAGTGCGCACACATGCAGGCATTCCTCTGAGCCTCACAGAGGCCCCGGCCGGGTAAGTGGGTTATTTTGGACTCCATTTACCAATGAGGAAAGTTAACTTCTAAAAGGGCAAGGCACTGCCCACAGCCCTGCTCTTAGCCTAGGACCAGGAATATTCTTTGTTCGTGTGACCACAGGAGATGGACACATCGGCATTCTCCACGAAGACGCGGGAGTCTCCTCAACAAACAGGACTCCCCCGCCCCAAACAGGGCATAAGGCCAGACACACATCTCCTGGACTGACGATCCTGAAGCTCAGCCCGGGGGCGGGGGTGGGTGCCTCTGAGCCGGCAGGTGAGACGGGGTGAAGTGTGGAGCTGACTGGGAAGGAGAGGGAAGGAGGCGGGGGGGGGGGAGGGGGGGGGGCTCAAATCCAGGAGCCCCTCCTTGCCTCCCGCTCTGACGGAGAGCTAATTTCCCTCCTTCTTCACTGTCCCCCCTCCCCGGGCGGGGGGACAGTCACCACCCCAAGGCAGAGAGGAGAGCTCCCAAGGGAGGCAGTCGCCTCGCAAGAAATGATTGTCCAAGTGTCAGCAACCTGCTGCTTCCCAGAGCCTCGGGGTCAGAGGCCAGGACAGAGCACAATGGCTTTCTCGAGCTGAAGGGTCCAGGGAGAGGGGCCTCTGGGGGGTCTCCGGAATGCAGAGGCTCTGAATCCAGGCACTGGGGTCTCCGTCTTGCCCTTTTATATCCTTCCTCCCTCTGCAAATCCCAGACACCACTAGCCTTAGAAAGAGGAGACCAAGAAAGGAAAGGGATTAGGAACAGCCTCCATACCCATGCATACACACAAAGGTTTATTCTACGAGGCATGGCAAGCCAATCACTTGTCACCCCCCCCCCCAAATAAGTTTACCCTACCGCAGGAGAGACGAGGGTGAGAAGAAAATTCAGTGCGAGCATCTCTTCCTGCCTCCAAGCCCTCCCGCCCGCTGCCCCCACTCCAGGCCGGGCACCTGCTGTTGTCATGGGCTGTGAGGGCTTGCAGCCCTGCTCTTGTCTGCAAGCCCCCAGCAGGCAGGTGAGACGCGCAATCTTTGGATGCTGACACCGATGTCTGCGGTTGGTGTTCAAATCACAATTAGCGAATGAGAAAGGGATGACAGAATCCGGGAGCTGGATCCTATTCCACCCCAAATCCTAGGATACCGCGCCTCCTGGTTTCCACTCACCACATGACACTGAATCCTTAATTACCGAATGGACCAACGCTGCCTCCCTCATTATTTTCTCCATAAATCAAACTGTACTAGTAAAACCTTGCTTTGGGAGCATACTTCATTCCGGAAACATGCTTGTCATCCAAAGCGCTCGTATATCCAAGCGAATTTCAAGAACCATGGGCTCAGGTGCGATCACGTGACATTCGGCGTCACAGACTACTTGTGTTGCAAGACATCGCTCATTTGTCAAGTTATAACGTATTAGAAATGTTTGCTCGTCCTGCGGAACATACTCGCAGAACAAGTTACTTGCAATCCAAGGTCTGGGTACATTAGAACAGAGGCGGACTGGATTCTGCACAGCACCCCTGCATGTGCAGGGGAGGCCATGGCAGGTGCGACAGAAGCAGCCAAGGGACGGAACATGTGTGGATGAGCCGGGACGGGAGGTGGTGTGGAAGGCACAAACCGGGGCGCCTGAGGGGCACCCCAAAGCCAGAGCCCCCGAAGGTATGGAGAGATATCACAATTATCACAATGCCTGAAATAAAAATTGTGCTTTTTCGCCAGTATCTTCCAGAAAGATCATTCTGGTCCTCACATCCACCTCTGGGGGACACAGGGCAAGGACGGGGCACTCAAGTTCAGATAAGGAACCTGAGACTTACAAAGATTGAGGGACTTCTCTAGGGACATACAGCTGGGAAACGAAGAGTAAAATAATCTGAGTTCAGGGGCACCTGAGTGGCTCGGTCAGTTAAGTGTCCAGCTTTGGCTCAGGTCAGGGTTTGAGCCCCACGTCGGGCTCTGTGCTGACAGCTAGCTCAGAGCCTGGAGCCTGTCTTCTGATTGTGTATCTCCCTACCTCTCTGACCCTCCCCTGCTCACACTGTCTCTGTCTCTCAAAAATAAATTAAAAAACATTTTAAAAAATCTGAATTCAGGCCAGGGCAGATTCCTCTCTCCACTTCTCACCAGGAAGCGCCCTAAGGTGACCGCATAACAAGTACTGACAGAGTGAGCCCTGCTCTGACGCAGCACACGGGCGGGGACGCAGGATGCCTCAGACGGCACCTCTAGCACCCGGAGCGGGAAGTGGCCCAGGCACTACAAGGGGGTATGTCCATGTACAGAAGACCAAGAGGACACTCTTTCCTCTGCTTAGTTGGGGCAAGGGTGTGGCAAAGAAGGACACGGTCTTTGTCTGTTCGGGCGGCTGTAGCAAAAGACCGTGACGGGGGCTTAAACGGCAGAAACGTGTCCTCACAGTTCTGGAGGCTGAGCTCGGGGCACCCGTGTGGCCGGGTTCTCGGCGAGGCCCTCTTCCTGGTCTGCAGCCACCTTCTCTGGCTGTGTCTTCTCACGGTGGAAGGACAGGGAGCCCCACCTCCAAATCCCATCGCGCGGGAGGTTAGGGCTTCAGCCCAGGACTTG
The DNA here is from genome assembly GCF_006229205.1 of Suricata suricatta. NCBI lineage: Eukaryota > Metazoa > Chordata > Mammalia > Carnivora > Herpestidae > Suricata > Suricata suricatta. The sequence continues at coordinate 104,798,334 of NC_043710.1, read as the reverse complement.
GGAGACGGCCGGTCCACACCGGGCACGACTGAGCCGACCAGAAACCTGCCAGCAGACAAGGCACGTGAGCATGGGGAGTTAGGGGCAGGCACCCGGGGGAGAAAGGCAGCAGCACGCTGTGGCTCAGGACACGCCCGCCGCGGGCGTGGTGGGCCAGGAGGCCCGGGGCTCTCGCCGGGTGGCACTTTCTACGCCACGAAATGCAGTCCGACCTTACCCCATCCAGAAGTTAGCGCTGGCTCTACATGTGACTCTCCTGGAGGCTGGAAGAAACCTCTGTGTTTCAGCCCCGTGATGGAGCTTTAGAGTCCACGGATTTGGGGTGTGAGCCATAGATATACATATATATATATATTCTTAAAGTTCCTCCAAGTGATTTTCACGTGCAGCTGGGCTAAGACGGTGAGGATCTTTTGAGGGAGAAGCTGAGAGGCAATATTGGGTATGCGTTTATTTCGTTTGTTTTTAATAGTGCTTCTTTTTGATGTTTTATTTATTTGGGGAGGGGAGAGACTGCGTGTGAGGGAGGGAGGGCCAGAGAGAGAATCCCAAGCAGGCTCCACGCCGTCGGCGCAGAGCCCAACGCAGGGCTCGATCTCACGAACCCTGAGACCGTGACCTGAGCCGGAATCTGGAGTCGGGGGCTTAATCGACTGAGCCACCCAGGCGCCCCGGGTATGCGTTTTAGATGCCGGAGCGTCCTCACGGAGGATGCAGTGTGTGAGGGTGGGTCCCAAACCTGACCTAGACCCTCCAACTTGGCACCACCTGGGCCCGAGACAAAGGGGCATGGCACGCCACCAGCCTGGTCTCAAATGACAAACCTGTCACTGGGGTCCTTTCCCAGAGTCAGGTGCCTTCAGACCAACAAGCCGAGGCCCACGTGACGATCAGGCAGAGACGGACCTTGAGGAAATGCCGTGTGCACAGCTACGGGTCAGGCTGCAGCAGGCAAAGGGACGCAAGACGCTCGGCCACCTAACCCCCCACAGCGCGGATCACGTTCAATCGCTCATATTGTTAGCGCCTCTTTTGATAAGTTTAGTTCCCTCCCTGGCAACGGATAGCTTTCTGAAGGCAGGGTTCGGGTCTGATTTTTTTTTTTAATCTTGCCAAAATTTACAGAGTGCTTGGAAGAGTGCACCGGGAAGGAAGGAGGAGCCTCGGATTTCCAAGCATGGCCGTGTGGGACAGAATCTCCTACTTTGGAGATTTCCAGGAAAAAGGGAGAGTATTATTTTTCAGAGATGGCACAGTTGTGAGTATCCCGGGGGACAGGAGGACTGGTCAAGACCAGGATTCCTGGGTTCTAGCTGACAGTGTGGCTAACTTGCTGTGTGATCCTAGGCAAATCACTGAACCTCTCAGGCTCAGGTCCATCCTCTGCCACGCCTCTCACTCTAGGTCTGAGGTTAGGAATCTACAAATGTTTGAACCCTAGACCTCAAATCAGCCTGTCCCGATATGAACACATCCCAACACAGGCCCTCGTCCATGGAAATGGTCACCCCAGGCTCTGCTTCTGCATGGTGGGGGATGGTGCACCAGGACTCAGGCTGGATGAGGCCAAGTCCCCTCTCTCAGTAGCAGCCAGGCCTGCCTCGTCCTGGCACCCAGGAACCTAAGACAGGAAGCCCAGAAGCATTCTAGAACAGGAATCCAAGCCAGGCAGCCTGACAGGGCAGCGGCCAACTCCCACCCCCTACCTTCCAGACCACCTCTCTGGACACAGGGATCCCAAGTCACTGCGGAATAGAAAAACACTTGGTGCTCATTTGTCAAACCCTCAAGTTTGTGTTTCCCAGGGGAGAGAAGTCAGAGCGACTCCAGGGCCCAAGGGGGCAGCTTTCAGATGCCAAGTCTCCCCCTTTTCAATTCCTGTAACTAAAATGAATATGGAAAAGATAATTACCTTTAAAACATACTTAATACCTGAACACATTATCTCTACCTGCAGAAAAAGAATGTTATCTGATGGGATCTTCCCCATAAGCTTAATCAAATTGCTATCTTAAAACTCTCTGGAGTCCTGTGAAACAGTAATAGAAAATCCGCGGCAGAGGCTGGAAGCATTTTATATTTGTTTGGTTGAGGGGAATGTGTACCCCATCCGACAAGGAACACTTAGAGACAAAGCCATTTCCAATCTGTAATGGATCTCCTCCCCGTGGGGGCAGGGAGCATTCCGTCCGACCCAGACCTGCAATCCCGCTGCCAGGTACCTTTTCCCAACATTTACAGGAGGAAATTCCAACAGGAAAGCCTTCTTCCGAATCCCCGTCTGGGGCCCTGCTCCTGTAGGCCATCTTCCCTAGTTGGCCCTGGGACACTTAACATATGGAGATGCTTGACTCGCTACTTGAGTCTGGGTTTTAACTTGGCAAATAAATCGATGCCTCTATTTTCCTTGGTCTGCCCAGGCCCCAGGCGGTGCCATTCATTAAGTCAGCGGAGGAGGTAAATTACCTGCCCAGATCCTGCCCAGGGCGAGTGGCCATTTGCAAGGCTGGAGAAAACCAACGGGAAACACAGCTTTTAAGAAGATCAAAAGTGAGGACTGGATGTGTTCCCAGCATCTCAAGCTGGCCTGGACCGGCCCAGAGGACAGCTGTGGCATACATGCCCGGCCTGCCCAGTTTATCTTGTTGACGGCAGGAGCGATGGGGAAGAGGTGGTAATTCACTGCTTCTCTGTTAGTGACCTCTGCCTGCAGTCCCCGGAAGGTCCTTCAGGTGTGGGGTCCGGTCCCCCAGCCAAAGCATGGAAGGCGAGAGGGGTGTCCCGGTGCACAAGGCAGGCCCATCGGGCTTACAGGAAAACTGAATGGGCGTAGGGGAGAGGACGAGACCACCCCTAAAACGATCACCACGACCAGCTCCGTTGGCAGGCAAGTAACAGATTACAGAACACCCTGCAGTGCAAACCATCGCCCTGTTTTTGTTTAAAACAAAAAGATGAGGCGTTTTTGTTTACACGTTATTTTCTAATTTCCCCACACGATGCACACAGGATTCTTTTCTTAAAACGGGCTCCCTGGGTCCACATCCATCACGATCTGCCTTTGGCAAGAGTGCCTCCTCCCTGGCACAGTCAAGACTACCCAGAAGGCAGCTCCCTGGTGTCCCAGAATGCAGATGTCAGACTCACATCCTTCTTCCATGGAGGATCTGGACCCGATTCTTTCCGCCTACCTGGCCGATTCGGAAGACGTAAGAACGGGGAGGAGAGGCGGCAGCTCTGAGCCCAGGAGGGCCAGGGCCCCTGGTGCCTTCTGTGGACGGCACAGGGACCACCTGAATGGTCACCATGACGCACGCGGCTACCGGTCTAGAAAGCCCTGGGATGTAGCAGGGGGAGGGGACTGGGGGCATCTGTGCAAACCAACGGCATACCTAAGAGTTCCTTTTTGTTTTAGCTGACGTGTGAGTCACACACCCTGAAGTACTACCTTCTGAAATATGCCACTCAGTGGTTCTGAATGTACCCGCAGAGCGATACAATCATCTCCAACACTATCCACTCCAGAGCATCTTCATCACTTGATCACATCTCCACACCCATGAGATGGCATTCCCAAGTCTCCCCACAGCCCCTGGCACCAATGATCTGCTCTGTCGCTAGAGATCGGTACTGATTCGCGTCTTCTGGACACTTTGCATGAATGGAGTCACACGACACGCAGCCTTGCGCCCGGCTTCTTTCACGCTGGTCCCCACACTCATGCATGTCACACTGGTTACCGGCACTCCATTCCTCGTCAGGGCTGAGTAATACCCCACGGCACGGCTGCACCACACTCTGTGTGGCCATCGGTAGAGGAACAACTGTGTCGTCTCTGCTCTTTGGTCACTGTGGATAGTGGTGCTGGGGGCTTGCGTGTGGACGCAGGTTTTCAATCCTCCTGGGCTGGAAGTTGCTTCTTAAAAATAAGTTTGTGTTATGAGGCCGTCATTTGTTTCTCTCCCACGTTAAAGGAAAAGAGAAGAGGAAGAAAAGACAGAGCATACAGGACATTTAAAGGATGGTTTACTTTTCTCTGAGAGAGAGAGAAAGTGTGTGCACAAGTGGGGAAGGGGCAGGGAGCGAGGGGGACAGAGGATCTGAAGTTCGCCCTGGATGGTAAGCACAGAGCCCAATGCAGGGCTCGAACTCATGAACCATGAGATCATGACCTGAGCCGAACTTGGATGCTTAACCGACTGAGCCACCCAGGCGCCCCTTACAGGCTGGACTCTGAGACTTCCAGCTCCTGGGGTTGCCAGCATAGGACAGCCGCCTGTCCTTGTTACTGCCCAGCCTCACACACACACAGGCTGACTGCAAGTCCTGTGTGTGTCCACCCCCGGCCACCAGAGTCCCCTCCTCACCCACGGGCCTCCCCAGGCCAGGCTAACCCCTCGGCAGAAATCTGTGCTGTGTTACAGCATATAAAATATTTAAGCTGTCTTTCTAAATATATATATTATTTACCCTACAGTCTATAAAATATTTACATGGCTTGTCCCTCCCACCCCCAAAGAGCTGTATTATTTATACTACAATCAGGGACACGTTAGCCCTTGTCTTCTGACCCGCACACTTCCACCTATTCCACCGTGTCACGGGTGTGCCGCCACCGAGAGGCGAGCGTGAGTCTGCCTGCCCAAGTCACGGGGCCTGTGTGTGGGACGCAGGGAGTCCAACGCCAGACAGTTAGAACCACAGCCCCGCCTGTCACCTGCGCAGGACCAGCGGGATGCACCTCAGAACTTCTAGGGGGTGGTTGCAGATGCCAAGGTCATGCCCCATCACTGCTGGCACCTCGCAGCTCCCAGAATCCCCCACTTATCCCCGGCCTCAGCCACCCCTCTGGATGGGACTTCGGTTGTCGCTCAGGTGTAAGGAAAATCTCTCTTGCGCCCTACTTCCTCTGTCAAGGCCCGTGGTGAACAGGACAGCAGTGGTGACCTGAGATGGGAAACCGAGTCACCTGCCAATGTGGCTGAGGCGCTCGCGTCCTGCATCTCTCTTACATTCCATTTACTTAACCAGGCTTTAAAAAGAAGTCCTCCTTTTTAAAGGTGCTTTTTTCTTACTTACAATGTGACCTAAGTTGAGTTTTAAAAATTTGTTTTTAAATTTATGTATTTACTTACTTATTTAGAGCATGAGCAGGGGAGGGGCAGAGAGAGAGAGAGAGACAGAGAATCCCAAGCAGGTTCTGCACTGTCAGTGCAGAGCCCCATGCAGGGCTCAAACTCACAAACTATGAGATCATGATCTGAACCGAGATCAAGAGTCAGATGCTTAACCTACAGGGCCACCCGGGTGCCCCGGGCCGTAGTTTTTAAATGTTTACCAATGATGCCTACAGACACCTATTATTATTCAGAAGCAGATAAATCAGGAAGTAAGACCTTCTTCACTCTATAATCCATTCTCCAAAGATACTGTTAGTAGTTAGAGCCTCACAGTCTTCCAGAAGGGCCGCCGTGCTTGGCAGTAGGCGGCATCACCCTCGACAGCCTGACTTCCCTCACCAGCTTCTATCACACAGAACACCACAGGCACCGTTCCGTGTCAGGTCCCGCAGCAAACCGATTCCTTACCTCCGGACACTGAACTTACTCTCAACGCTTCGTGATGGCACATGTATGATGCTCCCTAAGGGAAGCTCAAAAACTCGTCTCGGTACATCGTAGGCCAAATCTGGGGATGACACGCCTACTGTGGGCCTCTGAGCAGGTGCTGCACGGCCCCAGGGCGTGGCCGGCCAGGGAGACAGGCAACCTGGCTCAGAAGGAAACACCTTCACTTACACACCCCTGGGGAAATGTCACGGGTGTCAAATCGACTCTCCTCTCCTGGTCATTTAACTCAGGAGGGCATTTCCCTTCCTCCTCCTCCTCCTCCTGCTCCACCTCCACTACCTCTACTTACCCTGCTTCTGTTTTGAATCTCTAAAATAATGTGACAAGTTAATGATGGTACAATTATCTAAATGTTTAACAGACATGTTATCTAAGTGAGTCGGATTGAGATTCCATCCCGCTGACAATAAACATCAATGGTGGAGCAGAAAGCGATCGGCAAATTATAGCAAACCCTGCAATTTCAATGCTATTAAATTTGGAGGAATAACAGCCTTGAGGCCTGTAAACTCTGAATAAAATAGGCCCTTGTGTTTGTCCAACTATTAAATCAAAATGCTACCAACATCCTAGAAAAAACAAGGCGATTTATGGCTTTTCGAGTTTCAGTTACACATTGGTTTTGATGAAGTCCTTTCTGTCATCGGGCAGCGGCCATGTCACAAGGGAGACAGGAGAGCAGTTGGGGAGGAAAGGGCGGGGCCGAGAGGCATCCAGGGCGGGGGAAGGAGAAAGACGCGGGGCCTAGAAGGGGAACGCAGACGAGGAGGGGCCTGGAGTCGGAGGGGCCTGGAGTCGGAGTCGGGGGGCTGAGGCTGACCGTGGGGACTCAACATTGAGAGGGATGGAGCCGCTCTGAACCGTGGGACTACAGGGGCCCAGAAGCCCATCAGACTCACCGCCAGGGCCCCCTGACTTGAGTCCCAGACCTCCCACTGCCCGGGGCATACTGGTTCCACCTCCCAGAGTGATCCGGGCAGTGGGCATGCCTGCTGGCGCCGCGGTGATGATGATACGCTAGGTTAGAGAATCCACAGTAAGCAAGGGGCTGGGTGCAGCCCGAGCTCGGGACAGCGGTCCTCAAACACCAAATGCTTTCGGTCTCCTTCAAGTTTTTGGACTCATTTTTAAAAGGCAGAAGAGAGGCGCCTGGGTGACTCAGTCGGTTGAGCGTCCAACTTCGGCTCAAGTCATGATCTCATGGTCCGTGGGTGCGAGCCCCGCGTCGGGCCCTGTGCTGACAGCTCAGAGCCTGGAGCCTGCTTCAGATTCTGTACCTCCCTCTCTCTCTGACCCTTCCCTGCTCACACTCTCTCAAAAATAAAAAAATAAAAATAAATAAATAAAAGGCAAAAGAGCTCTGGGGAGCCTGGGTGGCTCAGTTGGTTGAACATCCAACTCCTGGTTTCAGCTCAGGTCGTGATCTCACAGTTTGTGGGTTCGAGCCCCATGCTGGGCTCAGCCTGCTTGGGATTCCCTCTCTCCCTGCTCATGCTCACTCAAGTGCTCGTTCTCTTAAATAAAAATAAAATTTAAAAAATAAAGAAAAACTAAAAAAAGGCAAAAGAGCCTCATCTTTAATCCCTTCTTCAGACACGGCATACACTTAAATTTTTATTGAATACGCTTCTAAATAAAGTGAGAGAAATCGTGTCTTATGGTGAGGAACAGAACCTGTGGACATCTAAAACTCATCATCATGAGAAGCCACCACTGAAGGCATGTGTGACATTCCAGGCACTGGGCTAAGCCCTTTACGCATAGTATTTTATTTAGTCCTCACAACAACCATGTATTACTTAGTCATAGCTTGCAAATGTGAAAACCAAGGTTGAGAAAAATGTAGGCTATCAAGATCAGTATCTTAGGCTGTGCTTGGAACCACAGAATCCCCTCCAAACAGCAATTTTTCTTGCCCAATTCACACAGCCACTATTTGAGAAACGAAGAGAAACAAAGCAATTTGTCCCATGTCACAAAGCAAGCGTGTGACAGAGCAGGATAGGAACTCCCCTCTCCTCTTGTAACTCATCATCACGTCCCTATACTAGGCTGCAACCCTCAACATGACAGTGATGGTCACCGCCGCTCTGTGACCATGGGAGGTGGGTGAAGGCAGGGAGCCTGTGAGTCCCACTCGCTGCTGTCCTCCTGTCCCAGAGCCTGGCACAAATGTCTGGCACAAAACAGATACTCTAGACGTCTATCTATGGAGTGAATGATCTTCAACCTTTTCCAACCCAGATCTGCGTTGGGTAAACTGTCCTCCCCAACCCTAAGGCAACGAAATACCACCAACCCTCTCTGAGCACTGTTCAAAGCAGCAATACTTCACATAAAATACTGCACTGACAGATGGGCGGAGCATGGATTTCTAGGGCAGTGAAATGATTCCCTGTGATGCAATTCTGGTAGGTTCATGTCATCACACATTTGTCCAAACCCATGGGTCACACAACACCTAGCATGAACTCTAATGTGAACTGTAGACTTTGAGTGCTTCCGATATGTCCACGTAGGGTTCACAGGTCCTAACGGAGGACCCGCTCTGGCAGGGGGAGCCGACAGGAGGGGGCGCTGTACATGTGGGGGGGTAGAGGGCATATGGGGACTCTGTGCTTTCCACTTAATTTTGCTGGAAACCTAAAATGGCTCTAAAATATAAAGTTTATTGGGGCGCCTGGGTGGCTCAATCGGTTAAGTGTCCGACTCTTGGCTTCCACTCAGGTCTTGACCTCACGGTTCGTGGGTTCGAGACCCATGCTGGGTCTCTGTGCTGACAGCGCGGAGCCAGCTTGGGATTCTGTCTCCCTCTTTCTCTGTCCCTCCCCTGCTTGCTCATTTTGTCTCTCTCAAAATAAATAAGCCTTAATATAGATACTCATCTTTAATATATTATTAAAAATATATTTCTAAAAATAAGCAAAAAAACATAAGGGTTATTAATTTTCTTATAAGGCATTGGGAGTCGCACCAGAAGGTGGCCAGAGGGGTCCAGGAGCCACCAGGGTAAAGGATGGCTGGTCTCGGCCAGCAGAAGCCGAGTTCTCCTTCCCTTTGCTCCACAGCAGGCAACTACAATGAAGCCGAGGGCCCTGCGCTTGAAAAATAAAACTATATTAGGCATCAAACATGCCTTTATAGTAACAGCATGAAATGAGGTCAGGAGTAAGTCTATGCTGGTGCATGGACTGTACAAATAGCAGCATATGACTCTCCCCCCTCAAGTGCCTATGACGTTCCGTGGCCGTTCCCGAGCTTGGGCTTTCTCATGTTCAATTCCTTGGCACGCCCCGTGAAATGCTATACAGATCACCCCTGATATTTATAAAAGTCAAATGCTATTATGTTTTCAATGGGGAGGTCGGGCCAACTTGCATGGATCCACGTGTTCCTCCGGTGACCTCCCGTCCCGTCCTCCCCCGTTGCCCTCCAGCTCCAGCAGGGGTTTGAGGCTCACTCTGCCATTTTGTCCACGTAAAGTTTTAGGTAGACTACACTGTTTGCCCCCATCGGGGCCATCTCCCGCCGCCCCCTCCCCCACCGGGGCCGGCACCTGGCAGCTGTCCTTGGGAGGAGGAGCCAGATCAGTCGCTGGTTTTCCGACTGCGGTGGGACAGGAGCCAGCAGCCCTGACGTGGCTCCCCAGTGCCCAGCGCTGCCCTGCTGCCAGATCTGGGGCAGGAGAGGGGCAAGGCGGGCAGCCATCCTGAGGGACGGAATGTGGCTGCTCCCCTTTTTAAATCCTCTGCCCCGCCTGCTACCCTGGCTGTCCCCTGCTCGCTCACTCGCCACAGAATGTCCTCCAGATAAGGACTTAATTTTCTGCTCTGAAGTTCAGGGCCAGAGATTGTCCGTGGAGCTTTTTCCAAGCACCTTTAACATATGAGGAATCAGAGAGGGGCCAGTGTAAGCAGGCAGCCTACCACACGGAGGTGGGGTGCAGCTCTGCCCCTCCGAAGGGGAGGGGTGGTCACCTGGCTGGAGCGTGTGCGTGCATGTGTCTGCATGGCCTCCTCCCTCCAGAGCTGCCATAGGATGCCTCCGAACTCCTTCACAGTGACAAGGACAGGACTGTGGGGCAGGTCTCTCCCTCCAGTGCCTGCTCTCTCTGCTTTCAGGGGACAGCAGATCCCTCGGCATGGCTGCCCTCGGCCACCAGGTAGGTTAGTGGCATCTGGACCGCGGGACCTTCTTGCAGCCAACGCCAAGACGATGAGAAGCAGCATGTCAACCCTCGCGCCTGTCCCAGGGGCTTCCTCTGTGACCCAGGAACGTGGAAACAGAGCAGCTTTTTCTAGGCCAGTGTAAGAAAGCCCTTGTAGCGTTGTCAGAGTAGAGAGAAGTCTGGAGTGCAAGAACTCTGCAGGTTCTAATTCTAGTTGGACTTCTTTGTTCTTGACTGACTCTCCCCCGCTTTTACAAATACGGGCTTCTGACCCCTGATTTCAGAGGCTGTTGAACGGGAAGAGTTGACCACCGGTCTATAGTGAGGTTTGATGTCCAGTCCCATTGGGGGAGGGGAAGACAGCCCTGAAACTCAGGCTTCAGGGAGCAGAAGCCCAGGCACACATTCCCGCTGCACCCTGGACTGGCCTTCCGTAAGCTTTCTGGGTCTAAGTTTCCTCTAGCAAAGAAGAGGGAAGAAAAATGTGTATGTATCAGGACGTCGGCGAAGACTTCATAAAAGCAGAACTCCAAATTATCCAGTAGAGTAGGGCTATAGTTGTATTATATGCACCCAAAGCAAATGGACCTTATTGCTTCATGTACTTTACAACACTGGAATCTTCAGGAAAGCAGGGACCAAGTTTTACTCACATCAGGTATTGGGTCCACAAAGTCCCCTTGCACATAGTAGGCACTTTACAACTTAGGGACTATGTAAAATGAAGGAATGATGAGACCAACCAGCTTCATAGGCTACTCTGATTTGCAGCAAACTCAAGTCACTAACCAGGTGGACCTGGTGGGCCAGGCTGGGGGCTGGAGGAGAGAGCTGAATGCGTTTGGGACACGTCGAGCGATCTAGTTCAACCCAATGTCCTGGGCCTCCAAGGTGTCCCTAAAACTTCCTAGCCCCAGAATTCCTAATCTTGGCAATGACATTAGCCATCCTATGTCTGTCTCATTTCCCCCCCAAGGCACGGGGAGGGCCTAAGGTGGGATGACACAAAAAGTCTTATTTGAAGAAGGTAAGACTTCCCAGGCTCCTGATGGTAACAGACATGGGCCAGGATACCAGCAGGAGACTCAGGATCTTGAGCCTTCAAGGGAACCAACCAAGGAGGCCTCTCCAATGTGGAAGGGCATGCTGCTGGTGCTCCTGGAGGGTCAAGTATCTGCTTAGTGACATCCCCAGCTCTGCCCCTGCCTGGCCTAGGCTTCGATGTCATCTGTTTAGATATTGCGAGGGAGCGGTCCCCCTGGGCAGCTTTGAGCATTCACCAGCTACCGGGCCTTAAAGAAGACCTACCAAATCTGCTCTGTGGGACTCTTCAACACAGAGAACTCCAGGCTGCCCTCGCCTCTCCCAACTGTACTTAGCTCCGGCGGCTGTGAGCTCTCTGGGCACCTCTTGGCCGGAGGACAAGCCTGTGTGATCCTGGAGGACCCCAGCTCCACGCTGGCCAGGCCGTCTGCTGCTGCAATTCCTCTGCAGCCTCTGCCACCAACACGGCCCCTTCCTCCTCACCTCCCCAGTGTGGGGAGCGGGTACCCTCCGAGGCCTCCAGTGAAGACCCCCATGACGCAGTGACCCTACCCAGTGTCATGATTTCCTGAGAACTTTTCTGTGCAAAGTGTGCGCCAAGTGCTTCACAAGATTATCAAATTAAATCCACACAACACCTCACATACGGTAGACATCATCATTGCCCTCATGTTATGAAGGAAACCGAAGCTTACAGAAGTTAAGCAACCTGCCCAAGGTCATAAAACCAGGAAGCAACGGGCGGCACTAGGATTGGAATCTGGGCAGTCTGACACCAGATCCCACGTCTGGGGGTCACTATGCATAGAATACCCTGGACTTCATGCCCTTGGCTTCAGGCCCTGCAGGGGTATCTGCTTCCCTAAAGTCTGTAAGACAAACCTGAGTCCCCCAAACTTGCCTCCTGAGTAAAGTCCTCTAAGGTCATCCTTTTCACCTCCCCAAGCAGCCATGGACGTCCGCCCTTCCTGCTCCTTGGGTTCTCATAGTCTCTCTGGCCTGACCCCCACAAGTCAGCACTGGCCCCATCCCCCCACGCTCAGGGCAGAGCCAGGCGCTTGCGCAGAGTCCCCCACATAAGGATGAAAAGGCTGACAGTTCCTACAGGTCACCCCCAAGGCCTCTCACCGAGACCTCTTCCTTCCCACGCGTGCTCAGACCATCTCAGCCCCCTCGCTGTGAGCTCAGCAGCCAAGGTGCCTCCCCTGCCCGCTAATTAACGCCACCCAATCTCGTCTGCTGCCCCCAGGCCTGTTCAGGTCCCAAATGGAGATGTACAGTGGCCTGGACAACATTATGATTTGTAAAACCCACTCCTAATTAGTTTGACTTTGAATAAAGAGGGTAATTATTTTTAAATTTATTAACTGCTGCCTGGCCGGAGAAGTTTCCAGATCAAATGACACAGAGAAGCTATTTCTGTTCAGTGATGCAGCAATTTATATTACTGATCGGTCATTAAAACCTCTGGCACAAAACCACTTGTGTTTCCTGAGCCAAGATAGTGTCCATGTGTCAAATTTCAAACCCAGAGTATAAATTAAGCCATTAATGGTATTTATCAGTTTATCTGGACTTAGAGAACTCCTTGCTAATTTAAGACATTCTCGAGATGGAAGCTTTCTGGTACGCTGGGTGTGCATGGGAGTGTGTCTATGCGTGTGCATGTGTGTGAACGTTTTCTCACTTTCTATCTTACTCAACAGTTAAAAAAAATCTGACGTGTAAATGAAGAACAGGCATCTCGGGGAGCTGCGAGGCTGTTAATTCCTCGCCGCTCGCAACCCAAACATTTTGGAAGCAACAGTGTTTTGCAATATGTATTTGTCATAATATAAAAGGTGTAAAGTGATCTCTGTTTATCTCCTCAAAGTCTTCGCTGTACCAAAACAGAAAACCGAAGTATGACAACACAGCCTGAGCCCGGCCCAGCCCTAAGCACGGCCTCCCTGAGCGCCAGCTTGAGCCCCCCACCAGGATCTCAGGGAAGGGATGTAGGAGAAGTCGCGCACACCCCACGGGAGAATCCAGGGTAAGTGGGGTCAAGAGGGTTACATGGGAAAATGCCATTCATGTGGCTAAAATGGAGTGAAAACTGCTTCCTACAAACTCATTTTTCAGTTTCAACAACCCCCCCCCCCCCCCCCCCCCCCCCCCCCCCCCCCCCCCCCCCCCCCCCCGCTAAAGACACCATGAGCACCCATCAGATGCAATACTCCAGGTTAGCTGTCAGTCCTCAGCATGGCGGCCTTGGGCATGGGACTCTCGGGCTCCATTCATTTCAGGGAACTTCCATCCCATCCCAGGAGGAAGAGAGGGGGGATTAGCGTGCTGAGGATTCGTAGGTAAATGGGTCACAGGGATCCAAAAGAGTTCTGCCCCGACGGGGCCCTGAGCAAAACGATCTCTGAACAGGCGCTCCCTAACTGTGGAGCCACACGCTGGCGGATGAGCGGTAGCTCCCTGCGGACACGGCTGGGAGACAGTGGAAAGAACACTGAAGGTGGAGTTGGGTCAAGGACCAGCTCCCCGCTTCCTAGCGGGTGGCTCCTAGGCCTCCACTTCCTCATCTATCAACTGGGTGTAACACAGAAACAGGTTTGTATCCACTAAGGAATCAGAAACACGGAGCGGCATTACCATGATGTCCCCTCTCCCCAGGGTCTCCACGGTCCTTTTCGTCTTCGGAGCTCTCTCTGCTCTCCAGGTGGCTCTCCACGGGCACCTGGCACCCCAGTCAGCTTTTCTGAGCCCAGTAGCTTCAGTGCTGCTGTCAGGGTTTCTTACACTTAGGCCTCTCTCTACTTCACGGGCCCCCTTTCTTAGAACAGAGATGGGAGACCGATTTCGAGCCGTGTTTTTGTGGATTCTCCGAGGAGGCCGGGGAGCTACCGGAGTTCTGCAGGCAACAGAACTATTCGTGAGCTCCACCGGGTGTCAGGAAGAGCCCCCTCCTTGCCAGAGGACAAGCCAGGCTGCCAGCCCGCATCAGCAAGTGGCCCGGTGCTCCCCGCCACGGGGGGCTGGCCCACCGCTCACGCCCAGGCGGGGAGGGAGCCCTTCCTGAGGTTTCCACCTTCATCCCTCATCCCCAATTTGGATTCCTCTTCTCCATTTCTCACCCCTTTCAAGAGCAAAATCTGACTCAACCTGGAGAGAAAGTGGAGGTGAGGCGGGACGGGCCAGGCCCGCCTCGGCCATGGCAGGGATCATGCTATTTTCCTTTGGCACAAGAGGTGACCCCCTAGGGAAGGAAGGAAGGAGGAGAACAAGGCAAGGTCAACCACCTACCAGAGCGTGGAGTCAGGGCCCCATTCCAGGCTTCTGACGCAAACTCCAGGCTCTTCCCAACCGCTGAATCAAACATCCTTTTCTGGAAGGTGTTGGCCACTTTCAAACCCTCACTGACTTAGAAAGTCCTAGAAAAGCATTGGACCTAAGATGGCTCCCGACTTTCAAAGCCGAATCAACCCAGATTCTAAAAGAACAGATTGAAATGGCAATCATGCCACTGAATTATATGCTTAAAAACGATTATTAAATGGCAAATTCTATGTGTTTGATATTTTATCATAATTCTAAAAATAGTGTCATATACCCCAAATAATTAAACTGTATACTTTCAACAGGTGAACAGTAGAGTATGAATTATATCTCAATAAAATGGGTTGGAAAAAAAAAATAGAGAGCATGTCTGTAGTGATTACTGCTGTATTCACAGTGAGTGCCAGGCACACAGAAAGCGCTCAATAAGTGCATGAGGTCAGTTTGCAAACAACCTCCCCCATCTGCTCAGCCCTCAGGGACTCAGCCCCTCCTCTGATTCCAGCTGCTGATTTAATCCCCGTGGACAGATTAAGCTGTTTGGTGAAGCTGGCTCACCTCTCCGTCTCCACAGGCCCCAGATCAGAATCCTCAGCGTGAGCGTCTCTGCTCCGTGGTCTGGCATTAAGAGGCTGGCCAGGATCTGGGGACACCTGGCTCTTCCCCGGCTTTCCAGAGAACCAGCTCTGGAACCCTGGGCCGAGTCACCTTCTCTATGACCAAAGCAGAGAGAGGCTCACCTAGAAAGTGCTCTTCTGGTCGCCACAGGCCAGGGCAGCCCAGGCCGAGGCCCACAAGACCGCGTTTTCCACTCAGGGGAGCAGGTGTTGTGAGATCGCAGGACAAGGAAATACCGGTGACCTGAGAGCACCAGCAGAGCAGCCGACCGGTCTCCCTTCTCCCGCGCTCGTCCCCTGTGGTGGCTGGCAGCCAGTCTCCTGAGATGACGACCACACAACCCCCAGGGTGTGTTGTCAGGACCCCTGGAGAGAGGGAGTCTCGTCTCCTACCCCTTCAGTCTGGGGCTGGCCTGTCCCGCTCTGCCCGGTAACACGTGGCAGAAGCGAAGCTAGATGTCGCTAGCCTGGCTGTTAACAGAGCCGACAGCGAATGCTTCCAGAGTCCTGAGGCCCTGCGCGGTCACGTGAGAAGTCCAGGCCACTCTGCCGTGGAAGAAGGCCACATGGCGGAGTGCTGGGAGTCACGGACGTGACCGAGGAAGCCATCCCGGATGTCCAGCCCCCTTGAGCCTGCAGAGGACTCCAGACCCGGGCACCGCCCGACTACCATCTCATGAGAGACCCCAGTGAAAACCACCCCACTGAGCCCAGTCAACGCACAGAAGCGTCAGAAAGAAGAACACTCCTTTGCTTTAATCTAGTGCTGGAGCAGTTCATCACACAGCCAATTACTGACACCCTCCCCGTGCTCGAATCCCAACACAGAAGCCAGAGTGCATTTTTAAACCCATAAATCAAGTCATGTCATTCTCCCATTCAAAACCCTCCAAGGGACTATTCTTTCCTTCTTTTTATAACTGTCTCTGCACACGCATTTGTGTGTGGTGCGTGTGGTGCATGTGGGGTGTGTGCAGATTTACGGAGATACTGTTGGTACACCGAGACCACAGAATCCATGCATTTCAACTGTACAGTTCAGGGAGCCCGCTGGCTCAGTCGGTGGAGCACGCAACTCCTGATCTCAGGGTTTTAAGTTCAAGCCCCATGTTGGGTGTAGAAATTACTTAAAAATAAGAATCTTCAAGGGCACCTGGGTGGCTCAGTCAGTTAAGCGTCTGGCTTCAGCTCAGGTCATGATTTCACGGTTTGTGGGTTTCAGCCCCGCGTCCGGCTCTGTGCTGACAGTTCAGAGCCTGGAGCCTGCTTCGGATGCTGTGTCTCCCTCTTTCTCTGACCCTCCCCTGCTCATGCTCTCTCTGTCTCTCAAAAATAAATAAAAAAAAAACATTAAATAAAAAATATTTTTAAAAAAGAATCTTCAATCTTCAAATAAATATAAAAATAAACTGTACAGTTCAATACTTTTTAATATATTTGGAATTGCACAACCATCATCACCATTAATTTTAGAACATTTACATCACCCCCTAAGGAAACTCCATACTGATTAGCAGTCACTCCCCATGTCCCCTCAACTCCCCCAGCCTCTGGCACCTGCTAATTTACTTTCTGTGTATAGATATGCCCATTCTGGATGTTTCCTTTAAACGGACCCACACAGCACACGGCCATCTGTGACGGTCTCCTGTCACTGAGCATCATGTTTGTGTGGTTCATCTATGCTGTGGAGTGGATCAGCACTCTGCCCCTTTTTAGAGCCAAGTAATATTCCGTTCTGCACATAAATGACATTTTGTCTACCCCTCCATCCGTGGACACTGGGTTACCCCTACCTTTGGCCATTACAAATAATGCCTCTATTAAGTCATGTGCAAGTTTTTGTGAGCATATAGGTTTTCAATGTCTCTTTTTAAAATTTTTTTAATGTTTTATTTATTTTCGATACAGAGACAGAGCATGAGAGGGGGAGGGGCAGAGAGAGAAGGAGACACAGAACCGGAAGCAGGCTCCAGGCTCTGAGCTAGCTGTCAGCACAGAGCCTGACACGGGGCTCGAACCCACGAACGTGAGGTCTGACCTGAGCCGAAGTCGGAGGCTTAACCAACTGAGCCACCCGGGCGCCCCTCAATGTCTCTTGATAGATACCTCGAAGTAGAATTGCTATATAAATGGTAACTCTTAGCTTTAACCTTCTGAGGAACGGCCAGGTGGCTGTCCAACGCATCGGCACCATTTCACCTGCCGACCAGCACTGTATAAGGGTTCTGATTTCTCCATGTCTTCACCAACACTTCCTACTGCCTATTATTTTATATTGCAGCCACATCCTAAGTATAAAAAACTACTCCATTATCATTTGGATTTGGATTTCCCTTATGATGGCCTAATGGTGCTGGGCATCTTTTCATGCGCTCATGATTTGTCTGTTTCTGGAGAAACGTCCATGCAGACCTTCTGCCCATTTAAAAATTTTGGTTATTTGTATTTTTATTATTGAGTTGTAAGTGGTCTTTATATTTCCTATCTATAAGTCCCTCGTCAGGTATATGATTTGCAAAGGTTTTATCTCCCTCCAGGGGACTTCTGGCGTGTACAGAATAAAATCTAAGTTCCTTGCTAGGTTTTGACCTCCTGGGCCACCCCTCTCTGCACCTCACCCCTGCCCCCCCCCCAGGGTTCCTGCTGGTCCTCGAGTTGGTCAGGCTCAGCCCAGCCTCAGGGCTTCTGCAAGCACCTGTCCCCTCTGAGTGGCTCACTCCCTCACATCAGGACTCTGCTCAGATGTCAGTCACCTTCTCAGAGAGGACAGGCCATTTTATCTAAAATACGACTTTTCTCCCTATCACGCTCTCCCCTTGCCTTGTTTTATTTTCTTACCAGCACTTATTATCACCTGACATTATATTACATATTTATTTGCCTAAACTGTCTCCCTATTAGGACCTCAGTGTCACGGGGGGACAGGAGTGCTATCTCTCTTGTACGTTACTATACCCTACATGCAACAAGCATGCTGGGCACATGGTGGGAAATCAACAAATATTTACTAAATTTTAACTACATCTACATCCTATTTAATAAATGCTTACTATGAGTCAACTGCTCTGCAAAGCACTTCAAATAAAGTACCTTACTTTATCCCCATGACAATACTATGCTATGGAGATATGTCATAACTCCACTTTTTTAACAGACCCACAGGAAGAGAGCTTAAACAATGGACCCATCAGGGTGTCTGGGGGCTCAGTCACTTGAGCGTCTGACTTTGAGCTCAGGTCACGATCTTACACTTTGTGAGTTCGAGCCCCATATCGGGTTCTGTGCTGACAGCTCGGAACCTGGAACCTGCTTCGAGTTCTGGGTCTCCCTCTCTCTGCCCCTCCCCTGCTCATGCTCTGTCTCTCTCTCTCAAAAATATACATACATTAAAAAATAATCAGATAACAGACCCATGATCTCGCACACAGGAAGGGCCGTCTAAGCCACAACGCTCCTCGCCCCACTGCTAATGTCGGCAAGTCACGGACCCTGCTTTGACCTAGGACGCGGGAGGAGCCTCCTGCTTTAGGAGTCACGGAAAGACTGGCCATGAGGTCACGTACAGCACTGAGCAACAGCAAAGACCACAGAGGACGGTGGTGGTGGCACGGATGCCGTGACATGGATGCTCTGACAACAAACGGTGACATCGTCAGCGGCTAAGCGGTTAGAACGCGTCGTGTGTACACACTGCTTTCCTTTAGACAACGACTCGACTCACGGAGGGCGGACCAGCCCCCTGTGGCCACTGAGGGCTTCAGAGGTATTCAGACGGAGTTCCAGAGGTTTCTGGAACGTTCGCCAAGGGAAGGGGATGCGAGAGAACATCACGGACCTCCTAAGACATCAACGAGAACGCGCTGGAAGGGTCTGTGAAGACGGGGCCTCAGGGGCCTGTGAGACGCAGGGACGCGGGCCTCATGCAGGCAGCTGTTCTTACGGGCAAGGTCCTACCTGGACACTCCCGCCAACCGGCCCCACACACGAGAGTAACTGAACGTGGCACAAGCCATCGCCCCCCACGGCTCCCCAGGACAGGACCGGAGTCACGCCTGCTGAAAGAGGGTGGCGCCGAGCCCCCCGGCGCGTGTGCGCTGGCATCGCCAACTCACCGGTGTGGGTCTGCCTGTGTGTCTCCAGGGCGTCCTCCTTTGAAAACTGGGCTCCGCACTGGTCACAGACAAAGGCTTTGGCACCCGCTGAAAGAAAGGGGAGGCAGTTACCATCAGAGTGAGATGCCATCTGCGAGGAGGGGTCCTGGGCCAGAACCGTGCAGGCGGACACGGGGGAGGCGGCTGGACCCCTGCGGAGATCTGAGTCAGGGGCAGCCCTTGGCCCCGGCGGCCCGCCCGGCCCCTCCTCCGGCACGTGACCACCCACCAGCTGAGCTCCAGATGCCGTCACCCAGGGGTCTCCCGGAGAGAAGAGGGAGCAAAATCAGAACAACCAACACAAGCAGAGATGGGGTCCAGATGGGATGCCCCAAGAAGCAGTCGGATTCTGGGGGGCTGGCTCCAAGCGAGGAACAGAGAGGGGTAAAGAATACAATGAAGGGAGGGGCGCCTGGGGGGCTCAGTCAGGTAAGCGTCCAACCCTTGATTTCAGCTCAGGTCATGGTCTCACAGTTCGAGAGTGCAAACCCCTTGGAGGGCTCTGAGCTGAACAGGGCAGAGCCTGCTTGAGATTCTCTCTCTCTCTCTCTCTGCCCCTCCCCCCTCTCTGAAATAAATAAACACTGAAACAAAAAGAATCCAATGAGGGGAAATGGGCCCCCGTGCTTAGATTACACCTCATGGGAAGGTAGGAATTGCTGACCTACATCCACGAACTCAGTATGTCCCAAACTAGGCTGTCCCGACCACCCCTGCACCTGACTTACAATCCCTGAGCAACTCGCCTGTGTCCTCAGGATAAAATCCACACTCCTCAGCAAGACGCACAAAGCACTTCTTGACACACTCACCTTTCCTGCTCCATCTCTCGCCCCTCACGCTTGCTCAGCCGGTCTGGCTTCCTCACCGAGAGGCCTCCTCCCACTCCTGGGTCTTACATTCTGGAGGCTCCCTCCCGCCCCACTTGAGCACCAAGTACGCACCAGCGTCCATGCCCCCGCTCTGTGTCCGGAAGACACGGCCCTCCCCTGCGCTCCGGCAGCACCTGCA
>NC_043710.1:104655972-104778286 GCF_006229205.1 Suricata suricatta | reverse complement strand
AAAATCCAATACACCCTGTGTAGACATCGAAGTTTGGTGTAAAAGTCTAGCTGGAGAAGTGGTTCTGCTACTTTTTAATACGTTTTCAAAACCTCTGCCTTTGAGTAAGAGCACTGCTCTAAAGACCAGAACTCAGAGTACAATCTGCACCAGGACAGGCTGAAACAGCAGGAAACAGTCCTTGCCAGTGAAGGGTAGCGGAGAGGGCGGAGACAGACCCAGCGAGAACACCGACCTTCTCTACATTGCAAATGACGAGCAAAATTTACCTTCTACTAGGTGCTCAATAAACATCAGTTGACTGACTAAATGAATGATCTTCCCTTAGGGAAGATACGGAGTCGCTTTTCCTTAAGAGCTTTCAATATAAACACTGCCTTTGTATCAGGTGGCCGGAGCTGAATTCTGCCTGGAGACGGGGAGCTCTTGGTCACTTCCAGGTGTCCCTTCAAGCCGCAGGGTATCCTTGGGCCAAGGACCTGTGCGAGGCTCCTAAAACTTTAAGAAAGAGCTTCTGAAGAAATCTGGTGGCAAGAGAGTCACAATGTGTGGTCACTCAGGTGGCAGCCAGGACTGCTTTTCATTCACTTGTTCTGGAAATGCAACCAGTACCTCAGAGCACAGGGGACCGGGCTGGGGGTAGGGGGCGGATGAAGTCACAGCCTTCGTGCGGCGAGGAACTCTCCCCAGTCCTGAATCATTAGCCAGCAATGATTTTCTGTGATTCGTAAGGGACGGGCTGTCACTGCACTTCTTTCTTTGGTTCTAAACGGTTCTCACGGCTCCCTAAAGCAGCAGGCCGGTGGGGAGGCCTGAGATGGAAGCAGGGACTGGGGAGCCCTAAGGGCTCAGCCCCCCGGGAGCCCCGCAACCCGGTGAGGAACTCTGCGCTGCAGCCTGGGAGGGATGTGGTGCGGAGGGGTCTTGGAAAACAGCCATCAACCCGGCCAGAGGAGCAACTGAGGAGCAGAGAGAAAGGAAGGAGGGCAGGTAGGAAATACAGGGCCGGATCTGTGCCATCAGCCAAGCTCAGATGAAGATAAAAACAGATTAGCGGCTGTGATCTAGTCAAGGTTGCTGGCTTGGCCCGAGCCTGACCACATCAGGCCGCCCTCAGAGCTTCCCCTCCCCACCCCTGCCCTGCTGAAGTCACGAAATCGAGCAAGTGTGCCATGGTCCCCTGGACGCCTCAGTGCAGAGTCTGACCTACCCAGACGGGTCGGACCCTCAGCACACACGGACACCCCACAGGTGGGCTCCCACTTCGGGCCCCATGCACGAAGCCCTAGCACCCCCTCCCCCACCGGGATGCTCCCCAACTCCCCAGGGCGAGCCCCACGGTAAAGACGGGCAGCCCCAGGGCACAAGCGCCCAGCACAGAGAGGCAGGAACCCCGTCTTCCCAAGAAGGCATGTGCCTTTAAATTGTCTCCGTAATGGCTGGCTCAGAGGCAGAAATATTTGGCAGCCCTGAAATTAAAAGTGATAAATTTCCTCGCCAAGCTTTGATCAATAATAGAGGCCTCATCTGTTAATCAATAAGACAGTCTCTGCCTGTTTACTGTGCACATGCTGTTCGCTGCTGCCTTCGGTATGATGTTGGGTCTGCATTCAAAGCAATTCAAGTGTGTATAAACCACACGGCTGCTCCCAAAACGCACTGCGGTGACATCATTCAGCCACCACTACGTTTATAAAGCATCAGTGCGTGGGAGGGGTGGGGGGAGGAAGGAGGTCATGCCAGTTGAACACAAGGGGTGCACGTGGCTAGATCAGCCTTTACCCGCGCCCCCCCAATTTCCTGGGGCTCCTCCCTGGAGTGGGAAGAACGCCGTGCCAAAGCTCAGGGCTGACCACGCCTCGTCAGACCTTTCCTGTGCACAAGGAGGGTTTCTGGATGTCCAATCAGAATATGTCCAAAGTCCCTGTCCTCAGAGAGCTTACATTCTAGAAGGAAAGGTACACTTTTAAAAACCCAGTAAATATAAACTAGGTGGTGAAAAGTGATGAAAAGAGAAATAAAGGACATGAAGAGGGACAGGGAGGGCCAGGGGCCGCCATTTTACATGGGGAAGGCAGGGAAGCCCTCTCCGAGGAGCTGGGCTCCGAGCGTGGAAGCTGAAAGGGGAAAGAAGAAACAGCCGTGTCTCAGGAAGCCCATTCCAGACGGAGGAGGAGCGAGGAGGCCGGTGGGCTGGGATGGAGTCAGTGCGGACAGAGGGAGAGCTGGGGAGCAGGGGTGGGCCGCAGGGACAGGAACTCACAGGAGATGGAGTGGACGGGACCGTCGCCACCCTCCCCAGTGACTCCAGAACTGAGTGGACACCGCCACTTAGAGGAGCGAGAACTCGGTCCCCCAGGCCTGCCCGGCCACCAGAGTGACCCTGCTTCCCGAGCTGGGCGACAAAGATGGCCGCAGCTGCCGCGGTGAGTGTCAAAGCGGAGGAGGGACATCAGTGAACACAGGCTCCCGGCCAGTCACCGAGCATTCTGCAGATGCCGGAGCTCACGGATGCCACTTACACGCCAGGAGGCAGGAGAGCATGCTTGAGAGCTCAGGGTTCCCGTCCGACGGATCAGAGTTCAAATCCCAGCCCGGCTAGTCCTGAGCTTCGACCCTGACCCCAGAAAGCTGCCAGATCTCAGTGGGTCTGCCCCTCCTCTGTAAAGTGGGAACAAGATAAGTCCCTCAGAGGATGGGACACCGTAGGAGAAGGGCTCAGGGCGGCCTACACATCGGTAAGGAGCAGCTATCATGGCCACCAGTCAGCTCAGGGTTATGCGACTCCTTTAAAGAACTCCTCGGTGCAAAATATGATTGATTTTACTGAAGTTCAACGTACAGTTACTTGCAGGCCATTTATCTTGTGTAAAGTGAGTCTCACGTTTATAGAGACATATTTCACTATCACCTCTCGCTCGCTTTCTCTCTCTCTCACACACACACACCTCATCCCTCTAATTCAAAGGTGAGTGATTGTCTTGCTGCGGGGGCAGGAAAACCCGTCAGAGGGCCAGCATGTCAGTATTGGCAGCCATCACCAACCCGGCTCTTAGAGCCTCCCCGCACGAGCCCCGGGAGCCCCACTCCAGCGGCCCGTGCTGCCCGGTCCTCCCCGGCAGACTAGCCGCCCCGTCCAAGCAGGGCTGGGCGTGCGTCTCTTCCCCGCTCCATCCCAGGGCCCCGCTCTTCGCCTGGCTGCAGCCGTGGTCCTAAAGGCCTAAAAAACCAAGAAACTCTCCTGCGGCTCCCCGGCACAGAACTGGCCTGGCTAGAGGGCAGTGGCCGGTCAGGGCACTGCCAGGCTGTCCCCTAGGGGGTGGCAGAGTCCTTATTCTGCAGACTCTGGGTTCTCTACTGCCCTTTTTTAAAACTCAAGGACATGGTGTTGGCGGGCACTCAGGCAAGGTTGGGAGTGGGGTTGTCTGCTTGTCCTGGAACAGACTCTCCTCCTCCCCATCGGCCCTTTGTTACCCACCCAGCTGCCCAGGATTCCCACCCCTGCAAGAAGAGAGGCAGCCCCCCCTCCCCAGTGCATTCAGGAGCCACCTGTCCAAGGAGGGATCCGATGGCCACAGTGGACCCTCGACCGGCTGGCAGCAATCTGAGGGCTCCCACCCCCAGCCCAGGCGTGGAGTTTATCTGAGATTTCGTGGTAAAGAGACAGACGGACAGATCTCCATCCTTGCCCTGCCAGCCCCCCAGGGATGCTGCAGGCGAGGGCTCAAGGACACCGTACGTGCTATGCTGGGGGCGCAAGAGTGCCTGACACCCGGCGGATCCCGGGCTGCTGCCCTCTCCTGTCCCCCCCCCACCCCGCCCCCCGACGTCTGGACGCCTCCAGGAGGTCAGAGGGGGGCTACGGGAAGGAGGAGGGCTCAAAGCAGGTTCGGGTCGGGTGAAAAGAAAGGAGGCGGTCACCACGGCCCTCGAGGAGGCTGGGGATGGTCTAAGGCCTCCATGTGTGGGGGCCACTTTCACCCGGTGTGGAGGATCGCCCCGACTCGCTGGAATCGAAGGAGAAACGGGCCAGGAAAGCACTTGCAAAACCATAAAGCTGTCTAAAACCGCCTAGCACCCCAAGGACAACAGAGCTGAAATCCCGCAGAGGCTCCTCCACGGGCTGCCCGCAGCTGTCCTACCCCCACGCCGCCCCCCACCCCCTCCCAACCAGAGACAGGGTCGGGGGTCTCAAGCATCTAAGAAGGGGAGCAGAGAGGCTGAGCACCATCAGATGTGGGCTGCTGCCTCTCTGAGGTAAATAAGGCAGAAGCCAATGAAAGAAGGAAAAAAAATCCAAAATCCCTCCCTCTCCCCCCACCCCTCCATGCTAATAAGAAGGCGGGGAGGGGGTGGGGGAAACCGCAGAAAAAACACGTAACATTTGCCAGCATCTAACGTTGAGTAGTGTGTCCTTTTTCTTTTAATTCCTTGAGATTTTAAAATAAACATCTCGAATGTCCTGATGAGATAAGCATGCCTGCTTACATAAGGAAGTACAGAGTGAACCAAAACAGCAGACCCAAAAAAAGCATAAGCTGTCAGAACAATGAGTACAGACGCGGGCATTTTACAGCGGGCCACGGTGTACGGTTTTATTTACAGTACCTCTTATCAGACGGAGAACAGCACGCTGGCTGCCAATTCCAAAGGCCAGCACTGCCTGTTCTTTCACTCGGGGAGACGCGTTCTCTCCCCGAGAGGGGCTGGGAGGCGAGCTCGCCTGCTCTCTTTCTCGCTCACCATTTCTCCTTTATCCACAGAAGGAAAACTGATCCAGAACCAGAATCTCTGGTTCGGGGGAGAGGGGGAAGAGGGAAGCAGTGGGAGCAGACGTGGGCTGATCAGAAGACGGCCAGCCCTACCGACGGGCTCAGGACACGGTCCGAGGGCGGTTCTACCCGATAAGGAGGCAGGAGAAGGGCGTCTGCTCCGGGACAGGGTGGGGAAAGGACAAGAGTGTGAGCCCCAATCACAGGGAGGGCTGAGGAAGCCACCAGGTGGTATGCGAGCCCTGCACCAGAGACGGGGAATGATCAGGGACCCCAAACGGCAAAGGTTCAGTTCCCAAGAAGTCAATTTCCCATCAGTAACCTGCTAATGTGGCTGGACCCCCCTCACGTGGGATTGAACGGCCACTCTGTACAAGAGGAGGCCGTGGAATGGGTCCGAAGGAAGCGCTGAGGCATCTCTAGTCTGAGACGGCATTTCTTACCCTACCCAATAAACCTCCAGCTATCAGGATGTCCCCATGGCGCCCTGTGCCCTTGGCTGTCACCAGGATCCTGCGGTTGGTCCTGAACTCGTGTCCCACACAGAAAACAGGTTCACCTTGTCCCTTATCCCTGCAACTCAGTTCTCAGAGAGCTGGCGAGGTCCTCCGTCACCCCTTTCAGCACCAGCAGGAACCCGATGGGTTTAGAAACACAGCCCCTGGGCAGTCCAAACACATATGCTCAGCAGACAAACTCTGCACCGAGGAAGTTACAAACCCTTGCTCGGAGCTCAAGCAAACCAGGTTCAAGTCCCGGTTCCATCATTTCCAGCTACCACCCCGGGCAAATGAATTCCCCTCTCTGGGCCTATTTCTTCACCTGTAAAACGGGGCCCAGGGCAGCCGCCTCACAGGGTGGAGTGAGGATTAATTTAAATGGTGTCTGTAAGGTCTGCGACACCACGCCTGACCCCGGAGCTGCTCAGTAAATGCTCGTCATCATGAACATCCTCACCGGTGCCATCACCTTCTCCCCCCTGTCAATGTCTGGGGCCCACGCACACATCAGTGCATGCAACAGACAGATCATAACCTTTATAAAGTATTCTCAGCACCTGAGTCAAAATACCAAGAACAACAACAACAACAACAACAAGGGTGACCTGGATGGCTCAGTCAGTTAAGTGTCTGACTCTTGATTTCAGCTCAGGTCATGATTTTATGGCTGTGAGATCGAGCCCCCCACGGGGTCCATGCTGGGCATAGAGCCTGCTTAAGATCCTCTCTCTCCCTCTCCCCCTGCCTGCCTCTCCTGCTCCCGCATTTGGCTTTCTCTCTCAAAAAGAAATTTTTGGGGGGCGCCTAGGTGGCTCAGTCAGTTAAGCATCCGACTTTGGCTCAGGTCATGCTCTCGTGGTCTATGAGTTCGAGCCCCCGCATCGGGCTCTGTGCTGATGGCTCAGAGCCTGGAGCCTGCTTTGGACTCGGTGTCTCCCTCTCTCTCTGCCCTTCCCCTGCTCATTCTCTGTCTCTCAAAAATGAATAAATGATAAAAAAAATTTTTAGTTAAAAAAATTACCTTAAAAACGGGAGAAAAAGTTCCTCCTCTAGAAAGTCTTCATCGGACTTTGGGAAGCGGAAGATAAAAGGCGGCAGCAGACACTATCAACCTTGCATCTCCAACAATCCGCCCAAGAAACCAACCATGTGTGCGTAAAGGCAGGGTCTGGTCCCACCTCCCTGGGAGAAGGTCAAGGAAATGGCACCTTCCCAGTCGGCTCTCAATACTCACGACTGAGTTTTGCCAGCACTATCATCCCCCTACTGAAATGAGTGGCAAACCTATTTAAGGTGAATTAGTTTACATAAAATACAAGGAGGAGGACAGATGTGTCCAATGAAAACCACACGGAACTCTCCTGAAGTCTAAGTAAGAGTATTGCCTTGGGGGCTCACCTGAGTGCTGCCTTTAACCCATTTCCTCCCCAGGCAACTTCCATGACTGGCTCATCAAGGTAGGTGGTGACCAATGCAACGACACAAAAGCCTCTCTCGTTACGAGAATGTCAACCCTGTTCTGAGGGACTGGCCTTCCTTCCTGACACACTGCACCAGCCCAGACAGCTCTCGAGGCGAAGCTCCGAGCGGCTGGTAGCCAGACCCGGCTCTGGAGTTCTCACTGGTGATATGGTCCTGGACCAACTCTGGAGCCTCGCTTCTCTCTTTAAGACGGGGTTATGGGGGCGCCTGGGTGGCTCAGTCAGTTAAGCGTCCAACTTCGGCTCAGGTCATGATCTCACAGTTCGTGGGTTCAAGCCCTGCGTCAGGCTCTGTGCTGACAGCTCAGAGCCTGGAGCCTGCTTCAGATTCTGTGTCTCCCTCTTTCTCTGAGCCATCCCCTACTCCCGCTCTGTCTCTCCCCCTCTCTTTCTCTCAAAAATAAACATTAAATAAATAAATAAATAAAATAAAACGGGGCTATTAACCCTCACATGTGAACCCTATGAAACACAGGGCACACGGCAGGTGCCTGAATAGTTATTGGGATTATGGAGTTAGCTTCACTTTATCAAGCTGTTGAGCTCCGGGAGGCCAGCCTCTGGCCTGAGCCTTCTAGAACGCGAGTCTATAACATTCCAGCCCCACAGTTCCCGGGGCAGGTCGCCTACAACGAGTGCCCTAGCGGAGAGGACACCTTGCGTCCCCGGGGCCCTCCCACACATCATATGCAGCTGTTTGGGATGGCACAGGGGCATCCCTGGATGAGGCAGGCGGATAAGGGGCCCAAGGGGGGGCCCTGCTGGCCGAGAGCGCCCACGCTTTCTAGAAGCATCATAATGAGAAATGGTGGATTCCGAGCCCCAACTGCCCCCTGCCTGAGCGGTGTAGCCTTGGGTGAGCCACCCCGTCTCTCCATCTGTAAATGACAAGTTTTAAACTGGGACACTTCTAAGGGCGAAGAAAAGATGAACGGGTGTTGTGTGAGAGGAACCTGGAAGCCCACGGCGAAGAGAGCTCCCGGTGGCTGTCAAAGCGAGCCCCTACCCACAGAGCCCTGGGCAGTGGGGAGGTGCCGGCTGCACAGAGCTGGGGCCGGGTTCTCGGGTTCCGCCAGGGGATTCCTTGTCAAGGAAATACCTCGCTCTATCAGGCAGGCAAAGTGGAACAGACAGTCCAGACACTGGGAGAATCATTAGCCAGACAGAGCCGGGCTGAGCCAGCGAGGCCAAGGGGAAGGCTGACCCCTGGGTTCCCGGGAACACCGAGCCTTTCAGGTGCTCACAGCTCTTTGTTTAAGGAAGATAACGCCGCTGCCTTGGCATTTGTGAGACTAGGTAAAAAGGTCAGTGGGGATTTCTGCCATGGTTTTATGGGATAGTCCCTCAACCTCTGGATGCCAACAATCACCTCCCTCCCTGGACCGGACTTGGGCGCGCTCAGATGAGACATTCAGAATGTAAAGAAGGGTTTCTACCGGCGTCCAGCAGCGTCAGAGCTCTGCCAGTGGCCTGACCCTCTGGCCTCCTCCTTTCAACCTCAATCACCTCGCTCCTTTCTGCTGACGCACCTTCGGAGCCCCCGTCACAGGCCCTCACCCGAAATCCGGCATGGGGCCCCTCCCCCCCAACCCTCCCTGGGGCAAGAGTCAGGACTACTGTCTGGACTGCGGAGAAAACCAAAACCAGGCCACTCCAAGGGCAATGGACAAGATCAAAGCCCTGCCTGCCCACAAAATGTCAAGCGGAGGTCTGCCACCACCCCGGCCCCCAACATTCCCGGACACTCCTTCCGATTAAATGCTCACTTGAGTTATCTTCAGAAGGAAGCTAAGGCAGCCTCCCCCGGCCCTAAGAGCACACTGGTCCTCCCTCTGACCTCTGGGAGCCACGGAGTCCTCACCTGCCAGGGAGGCACTCATCCATCCCTCCCACCCTATAAGCAAGACCTCGAGGTCACACACCTCCAGAGAGCACCATGCACTCAGCAATGGGACCACAGGGTGCTGGGAGCATTTAAGTGAGGCAATGCACATGAAGGTGCCCAGTAACGGAACTGGTTCCAGGTGGCAGCTCCCAGCCCTTGCCTTCCTGGGACCCCAGGGGTCCACACGGGCTGCTCTGCAGTGAGGGGCAATAATGCTGCTACCAAAGCACTGAGAGTAACCACAAGAACACAGATAACTAACACCTACTAAGTACTGCGGAACAGGTGCACTACCAAATACTTAACCTGCCAGTACCGTTCCATTCTCCCATCGGTTCTAAGATTGTCCCCATTTTATTTATTTAAAAAAATTTTTTTAACATTTTATTTATTTTTGAGAGAGAGAGAGAGAGAGAGAGAGCGAGCGAGCAGGGGAGGGGCAGAGAGAGAGGGAGACACAGAATCGGAAGCAGGCTCCAGCCTCCGAGCTGTCAGCACAGACCCCGACGTGGGGCTCGAACCCACAAACCGTGAGATCATGACCTGAGCTGAAGCTGGATGCTCAACCGACTGACTAACCCAGGCGCCCCCTGAACTAGATTTTTCCAACTTCAATGTTCACATATATAAGATGGGGATGGGGCACCCGGGTGGTCAGTCAGTTGAGCGTCGACTCTTGGTTTGGGCTCGGGTCATGATCTTGCGGGTTTCGAGGGTTCGAGCCCTAGGTCAGGCTCCGCCCTGGCAGTGTGAAGCCTGCTTGGGAGTCTCTCTCTCCCGCTCTCTCTGCCCTCCTGTGCTCTCTTTCTCAAAATAAAGAAAGAAACTAAAAAATAAGAAAAACTTAGTTTGCTTAGCGAAGGTTTCATAGCCACTAAGCATCAAAGAAAAAGAAAATCGGGGCGGCAGCCTGGACAGCCGATCTAACTTTGACGGTATCAAGGGGTAAAGAATAACACGTTCATATTAAGGGCAGGGGAGAAGACCCCAAAGGCGGGAGCTCGAGTCCTCGGCGGTCCTCCACGCCCCGGAGCTGGCGGGGTCCTTCCCACAAGCTCTGAGGCCACCCTCCTGCAGCCAAATGCTCTCCTCTGAGCATTTTCCCTGCTAAGAATCACTCCTCCTCCTCCTCCTCCTCCTCCTCCTCCTCCTCCTCCTCCTCCATGGAGAGACGTGGCATCACTGTCCGTCGGAGTTCGGACTGGGTCTAGATCTGGCTCTGGTGAGCACGCGGGTGTGTTTCAGAATCCTGGTTACATGGCTGCCATTTCCCCGTCCTGCCTCCCGATGCCCATATGGAGAGGAACAAGATCAAGGCCGTGAAAACGTGCAGGGCTTTGTGGAAGAAAAGGTACCACCGACCCTCAGGGCTGACTTACAATAAAACCACGATGAGGAATATCTTTCCATGACTGACGCTCGACCTTGGCATCCTCAGTTTGATTTCTAAGCAAGCAAGATAGTCTACCATAAAAAACCACCAGGAGAGTTTGGGGGGCTCAGGTGATGAAGCGTCCAACTCTTTATCTCGGCTCGGTTCATGATCTCATGGTCTGTGAGACCGAGCCTCATGGCCAGCTCTGCGCTGACAGTGTGGCGCCTGCCTGGGATTCTCTCTCTCTGCCCTTCCCCTGCTTGGGTGCACTCTCGCTCGCTCGCTCTCTCTCTCGCTCTCTCTCTCTCTCTCTCTCTCTCAAAATAAATGAATAAACTTTTAAAAAATCAATTATCTTCAAAGTAGAAAAATGGATTCTCACATTGATGAATGACAGCAAACTAGAGAGACTGAAATAGACCACGTTTTTCTGGCTTGACCTTCACTTAACCAAAAAGTCTCCCTATCGCCCCCGTTCTGGGCAGCCCAGCCAGCTAATCAAGGCGTTACAGAGCAGATGCTCACGCTTGGCTCCAAGGGTCTCCCCCTTTCCCACCCTCTCTGCAAGGGCCCCTTAGAACCTGCCCTTTATTCACTGTCCAATCGGGCCTCTTCCCCCAAGAACAGCAAATAAATCCAATTCGTTTGGGGCTAAACAGGCAAATTTTAGGCGGAGGTATCCACTCTAGATTCCAGAGTTAACAGTTGCTGTAAATTCATTCACATGCACACGCGCACACACACACTAGCAAACACCAAGGCAGAAGCAACCAGTGCACAGCTCACACTGTTCCTCTCTTCCTGCGGACAGCTGGGAAGGAGGCCCGTCACCTGGGGTGCCCGTCACAACACCCACCGCCCCATCTCAGGCCGAGCCCAGGGGCCTGCCCCCCCCCCCCCCCCCCCCCGCTTCTGCAGGCCCCTCGGTGGCACGTCTCTGCTGCCAGCCTCTCCAGGCCCGCTGTGGCTTTCAGAAAACAGAGCATTTCTATTTTTAGCCCTTCTCAGCCTAATAATACCCCCCAACACCCATACGGCTTAATCACTTTATTGAGGACAAGAAGCTGGCTCTCCAGCCCGGGTGCTTCTGATGTTAGGAAGTAGTAAAATGTTCAAACTGGTTAAAAATGACACTCATTGGCTTGCCTTTGGTGTTTCTGAACCTGTAATTGAGGCCCAGGCTGTGGATCTAAAGCAGCATGCAGGTTTCTGAGTCTTTCTTGCTTACCCCCTGCACCATAATTGAGGTGTTACATTACAATTCCGGCACTGACGTTTGCAGGCTCGAAATTCAGAAGCCTTACACTTTTCCAAACAGAAATACGGCCTGTCACACTTTCATGCCCATTCTTAGCACGAACCACCACCCCGCCCTGCCCTCACCGGGCCCAGAAGGACAAAACGCAGCTCGCCTCTTCCGGCTGACCTCACGCAGAGACGCAGGTGGGCTGGCCACCCCGCGCTGGGCGCTGGTAAAGGGAGTGGGACCAGTAAGATGACATCGGATGGCGGCTGGGGACCAGGCATGCGTGTTTGGTGTAATTAGAGGACCTGAGAATTTGGTGTGCACAGAAAACAGACTGCTGGCAGCCTTCGGCACGCACCTTTGAGACCCCGACTTCCAAAGCGTTGGGGTGACGTTTGCCAGTGCACAATCTACGCCTTGTGAACTAGGGGCTGGGGGAGGTGGGCAGCCTGGAAAAGGAATGCCAACACCTTGGCCTCAGAGGCTAAGACCCGTGGCCTTGGGGCCAGGCTAACCCGTGTTTACAGCCCAGCTCTGCCTCTTAGTTGCCAGGTGATTTTGAGCAAATCAATTCAGTGTCCCCCTCATCACATGGAATCCTCTCGGCACCAACCTCGAGGGGCTGCTGGGGAGGGAGCGAGTCGTGAGGCAAAACGCCTGGCCCCTGCCAGGCTGAGTGAACGTGAGAAGCCGCTGTGATCGTCTCTGGTGTTCTCCGTTCGGCCGCGGGCACCTCCTAAGTCAGACGGTTGAGTACCGGCCTCTGCAGCGTTGCACACGACAAAAAGCGAATCTGATGCTAGAAAGGCTAGTGATGGTGGTTGCAATCTCGGGAGGTCTGTGCACGAGGTTGGTACGGAGCTGCATGGACTCAAAGGGGCTGGTGGATGCTGTCCCAAAGCAGAAGCTCTGAGGGGCCACACGACCTCTCGAGGCCCCCCTCCAGCTGAGTCCCGGGCCTGCAAACTCACCCAGCAACCCAGCAGCAGCTCCTCCGTCCTCCCTCCCTCCCCCTCTCTCCTTCGGAGGCAAGGTGCTCAGAGCCCCTTTATAAACTTGCTCTTGAGAGAGCAGAGGTGGGATGCCTCATTAACATCCCTAGCTAATTTTACAATTTAACCAAATGCCACACTCCGGCCTTGCTACGGCCAGCCTCGGCCTGCGACCAACGTTTATGGTCGTGAGACAGAGGAAGGAGGTGGCCCAGGCCAGAGGCTGGGCAAGCAGAGTCTTGAAAACGAAAGGGGGAGATGAAGAGAAGAAAACAGGATATCTACATATTTTTTTAATTATATATTCATATATATATTTTAAAACAACAACAACAGTCCTGTGGATGTTCCCGAGTAGAATTCTAGGCTGTTTGGGGCTGAGAGGGGAGGGAAGAAAGCCACGTGCGGCCCGTGTCTGTCAGAAGGGTGGAGTACTCTGGTGACGGGGGCGCTTCCTGCCCCCTCCCCCCAGGCTGCATGGTCACACGCTGTCCTCTGAGGGGCAGGATTCACTGCTGATGGCGGCAGCAGGCCAGAGGCTCAGTAGGACACCCAGAGGACGCGCTCAGCGTAGCCAGGCCCCTGCTCCCCTGACACTGAAGTGTCCTCCCCCAGCCCACGTGGCCCAGGCCTTGGGGACAGCAGGACCAGGCTCCTACCTCCCGATGAAGGCAGTGTGTGTAGGAAAGTTCCACCATCAAGAATCCTCTGGGGTAAGAAGGACCCCCCAGGAGTTGTTGTATTGGTCCCACTGGCTCACACCTCACCCACCCATCTCTCTCTCTCTCTCTCTCTCACACACACACACACACACACATACACGTACACACAACCATACATACTGAGTACGACTCGGGGCTTCTTACTGGGGTCAGGCCTTGCTCTCAGGTCACAGGTCACTGATAAAGACACTGGCCTGTGAGTCCCTAGCATCTGGTCAGCTGTCTCTAGACTTCCAAAGCCATCATCTGTCCCTTACCATCCTGTATTTCAGAGCGTCTGACTCTGGACCCCCAAAATCCCAATCGATGCAAAACTGGCCCAGCTGGGCTCTCCCCCATGAGGCCACGACACAGGGACTGTGGGGTCCAGGCTGCGCAGGCGCAGATCCAGACGGACAGCAGCCTCCCCCAAGATCTGGTCTCTGCATCTCTGCCCTCGGCTCACGTTAGTGAAAGCAGCTGAGGAAGAGCCAATGCATCTCCAGTTTCCGGGGGTTCTCTCCTTGCCTGCAGCTACCGCGTCCCCGAGAACAGTGTGCCTTGCACAATCACCCCAACAACGTGCTCACTGCGGCAGCCAAGTGACACGTAACCGTCGTGAGGGACCTGCCGGGCTCTCATCCCACCACCCCAGAAGACTTCCTATCCCCACGACCTACTGGGAAGCTTAGAACTCACTTTTTCCCCCTTTGCCTGGCAAGTGAAAGAATGTCAATCAAAATGGCAAGGTTGCCGGGGGAGGGGGCGGAGGAGGGAGCATGTTAACTACCGGGGAGAGGCCTAGAAGAGACCTCTCTGTCGGGCTGAATCCTGGAGGGGCTCCAAAGAAAGGAGAAACTAAACACCTACCTCTCTCCCTCCCACTGGATTCCCATCTATGGGGAGACCCCCCCCACCTTCACACAAGGCATCCAGGGGCCCCCCTGCGTTCCACCCCCTTCCCTCCAGGTCAGCCAAGCTTCCGACCAAAGCCCAGCCCTCTGGTTGCTATGCGTTCTTAACTGGGGCTCTGTGGAGCCCCGGCTACTCACAAGCTAGTTCGGGGTCCTGCTAGACTTGCTGAGAAATCTAGAATGCTCTGGATCTCTGTAGAATCCGAAGGTCACGTGTACATCTGTGTTTGTTTGGTGGCTACCTCAACATGGCGGCCCCAGCTGAAGGGCCGGCTTACCATCTCAGGGCAGGAGTTCTCAACC
Organism: Suricata suricatta; assembly: GCF_006229205.1. Lineage (NCBI taxonomy): Eukaryota > Metazoa > Chordata > Mammalia > Carnivora > Herpestidae > Suricata > Suricata suricatta. The sequence goes on along the minus strand of NC_043710.1, from coordinate 104,764,117 downwards.
TGCAGGCCGAGCACCGTCTGAAATCCTCAGAACCCTGAGATTCTCCGGTACGAGAGACTGGGCTCTTACCTCCTCAAGAATGTGTGGACAGAGGAGGAGGAGGGGGAGGAGGAAGAGGAGGAGGAAGAAGAGAAGGAAGAGAAGGAGGAAGAGGAGGAGGAGGAAGCAGAAGAGGAGGAGGAGGGAGAGGCACCCCTGCCTGGCTGGCCCTGCCTCGCAGAAGCTCTTGCTTCACACTGTCCAGAAACCCCGGCCCCTCACGCCCCACAATGGGCCATCTGGACGACTCCACCGGGAACCGGAAACCCCACAGCCGTCCCTCCCAAAGCCACTGCTCATTACCCTGGTCTTTGAGAGTTTCCCCCTCTTGTTCATCCCCATTGTGGGGGGACAGCGAGCACACTCAGGCCTGCTGAGGACTCACCTCACGCCCTCGGCCCCCACAGAGACCCGGGCTGCATCCCCTCTGGCTGCTCCGCCATGGTCCGCATGCCACGGGCCTGCAGTGGTAGCTGCTACGTAATGAGCCCGTTCATGAATGACTTCTGCCGAAAAGAACCCAGAATGGTCCTGGGGGCTTCTCTGCTGCCCAGCCCTCAGCGCCTGGCTCCCATGTGGTTGACCCTGTGGTCCCCGGAGAAGGTTCCAGCACCCACAGTCATGCTGGGGAAGATGAGGTTGTTGGGGAACAGACACAAGGAGCTTTGTGCCCAGTGGTCCAGTTTCACCAGATGGAATCTGAAAGGCGAGCGGCAGCCCAAGGAGTCACAGCTCTGACATCCCTGGGATGCGGCGCCGGTCAGCTTACCCCTTCACTCCTGACCCAGCATCACAGAGGGCCTCCCCCCGTGAGCACAGCTCCTAGCAGAGGGGCCACAGGCAGCTCTCTGGTCCCGTCCCTCTTCTGGGTGTGGGACAGCATCAGGAAAATGACACCTGGGCGGGAGGGCCAAGTCCTGACCCATGGGGCCTGCAGCCCTGCTCTCAGATCCAGCCTACCCCCAGCCCTGTAGGGTGGCAGGGGTAGAACGGTCACCATGGCAGCTACAACTGAACAGGGGGCTCCGGCAGTGCAGGAAGGGGCCGAGCAGTAGCCAATCACTGGGCCGTCCCACCCGACCCCCAGGATCCCTAGGGACAGGGCCTTCCGAAGGGCTCTCCCCATCTCAGCTCCATAGTCTCCGAGACACTGGCTGTCCCCCCAAACAGAAAAGGAATCTGGAACAGGCACAACAGGATGATACACAAGAAAATGAGTGTGGGGGACAGAGCTGGGGGGGAGGGGGGAAGGAGATGAGACAGCCCTGGCTCCCAACCCCGCTCTGCCACTTCCTGGCTGTCAGACCTGAAGTCCAGTGACTTCAGCTCTTTGTGAGTGAGACTTCAGGTCCTGCCCTGCAAAATGGAATCAGCCTGTCTACCCTCCGAAGGCAACGTATGATACTTGGGTTCAGACAAACAGAGCGCCAGGCACCGTACCTGAAACCCAGGAGGCGTTCAATCCCCACACAGTGCCTTCCTCTCCTGCCCTCGCCCCTACCGTCCTGAGCCGTTCATCTACTGAACAGATATTTACTGAGAGCTTATTATGGTGTTTGACTGTGGATGCAACAGACCGAGGCCCAGGTCCGGAAGGAAGGAGGAGGGAGTTTCGGGGCTGTTCCCTACCGGACGCCTATCCACCCACTCGCCCACTCACCCATTAGTTTGTTCAAGAAACGGCTGAGTTATAACCGCCATGCAGGTTACTCTGCTAGGTAGTACGGCGGACGTGGAAATAAATCACATGTTCTGAGACGCTCAGAGTCGAGCAGGCAAAAAAGGACAAGCAAATAAATAGCTGTGACACAAAGAAGGTGACAGGTGCCATAAGAGGGGTAGATAAATGGCTATGAGCAATCTGATGGGGGGGGGGGGGCGGGTCTTGTCCTGACCAGACAGACACATCCTATGGCTGAGCTGGCTGACTTTGAAAAGGGAAGAGAAAGGCAACCCTGGCCGCCTGGCACCGTTCCTAGCACGGAGACCGGCAGGATCTATTTAAAAGGGCTAGAGGCAGGTTAGGGCCTTTTCTGGCAATTCCCAAAACCCGTGCTTCCTCGAGCTGACTGGGGAGCTGGACAGAACCAACCATGTCAAAATCCTACAGATCTGGTTTTTTTTTAAATCATTTAGCTGTTGCCAGGATGATAAAAGAGGTTTGCCATTCAAAGGGAGGGTCCACACAGGGACCGGCGGCGGTGGAGGTGGGGCTGGATGGTGGGGGGAAGAGGAGGAGGACGTGGGGAGAAAGGGGGGCACCTCCCCCAAATATGGATCGGGGCGACCCGCAAAGAAATTTATGCATTGTAGTTGCTTTACTACCTAATTAATTCAGTAATTTCAAAAACAATTTTATTTATGTTCCACTTACCACATCAAAAGTAAAAAAAAAAAATCCTACTGATGCTAAAATAATACCTCAAGGCATCTATTTTTAATCGGTTAAAAAAAAAGGTGGGGGGTGAAAAAAAAAAAACACCAGCCCTGGCTTCTATACAATCTCTCCCGGGCAGACCACCAGCCCTTAGAGAGGGAGAGAGAGGGGGAGAGAGGGAGAGAGAGAGAGAGAGAGAGAGAGAGAGAGAGAGAGAGAGAGAGAGAGAGAGAGAGAGAGAGAGAGAGAACACAGCCAAGCCCTCTCTGAGAGCCTTCCTGGCTGCTCAAAACCGAGCTTGTCAAAAAAAACAAATCCATAATGGCCCGAGGCTCCTCTCCAATCTATTTTCTGCTCAGCTGGTTTTAAATGAAGTTATTATGAGTCATTAAAACACCCGCAAGCCAGTGGAAGTCAGCCAATTACAATTTTAAATTTAGCCCGTTCTCTGCCCCGTTCTCTTGTTTGCTTCCTCTGCCCACAGAATGCTACTGCTGGTGCTTCTTCCCTCCTTTCCTTTACCCAAAGTGGAAGAGACACTTAAGAAAATGCGGAGCATGGCACAGCACGCAGAATCATTCACACGAAACTCAAATTATTAGATTAAAACATGCAAAGCGTCAGTTGCCTCCACAGTCAGCCCACGTCCCGCGTCGGCACAGCCAGAAACTCCCGGCTCAACCCTAGAGGTCACGGGGCCTTTTTTTTTTTTTTTTTTAATGAAAAGGGTCTTCAGTGGGGGTCCTGTGGAGAAACGTTGCCGTCCATCACACAAAATCGAATCGTGCTCCTGGTTGAATTTGAGAGTGGGGGGGGGGACCCACTGCCAACCTTCAGGAATTCATAACAAACAATGAAGTTGAGATTCAGAGGGAACACAGGCTCTGCAATCGAGCATGAATGTCGGTGGAAGTCACTGGATATGATGAGCTCATTTAGTTTTTAAATCTGCAAGGTAATGGTCTGCGCGGGGCCATTACAGCAAAGGAGTAATTTTGAGTATTTCATGTAAACGTTTCTTCTCAGTCTCTTTTCTTTCTCTTTTGTGCACGTGCGCGTGCGCACACACCCACACTCACACACACACACACACACACACACACACACACACACACACACACACACACACACACACACCGGCCCCTTGTTTCTGGGAAGCTAACCGTAGCCTTTGCACACTCTCCATGGAGTAAATAGCGTCCTTCCCAAAGAACCGACCAACTCTACTTTCTCCACGGACTGTAAGTAACCGAGGAGGCTGGAGGCTCCGAAGAATGGACTCCCAGACCTTCATGTACACTCGCCATCACCTCCAGGACCCCTCACCCTCATGGCCCCTTCCAATACACAATGCGTGCGCGTGTACACACACACACACACACACACACACACACACACACACACACACACACACACACACACACCCATAAGAGAGCCAATGCTCTGCCCAGCAGAACAAAAGCCAGAGACCCAAGCAGACTGGGCACCAAGGAAAAGGGTGTTTGTCATGTCATTTCACTGACAGTCACTGAAGGCAGGCTTCGAGGCCAGGATGCTACCGTGCGTGCCAATCTCCCTGGTGGCACTGGGTGAGTGGGACTGAGCGTCTGTCCCTTCCAACCAGCCTCCCGGGGAAGAGAGTATGAAATACAAAGAGGCTTCCACGTCCACCGTGAGCAGAGGCAGTTTACCGAAGGCAGACGGAGCTCTCTGGATCCTTGGGAAATGCAAACCCGAGGCCGGTGACCACGGCTGCCATGTTTCAGGGGACTCTAGAACTGAGCAGACATCCCCATCCCGCCTTAGCTTTGATCTCCCTGCGCGCGCGCTCCCTCCCGCGGGGGACCTTCCACCGGCAGCTCCTCGTGGCCGGTCACCGAAGCCGGGTCTCCCCGAAGAGAAAAGAGCTGGGCGCTCGCTCCCAGCACCTGTGGTCAAATAGAGCTGGAAGGCCTCAGGTCCCTCCCGCCTCTGCACCAGCCCACTCCTTGAGGAAGTGTGCCAGCACCTCAAATCCAGGATCTTCCCCTGAGAGGTGGCCCCCCAAACTGTGTGAGCCTCAGGCCCCAGCCAACCCAGGTCTGCCCCAGTAGCGGGCTCACTGACCCCACAACTACTTATCGAAATGCTCCTGTATGCCAGGCCCTATGCTGAGGGTGCACAGACCACGGGCACTCAGCGGGCTCTGTGCTCAGGTGCCCGGTACGGATCCCCGTGAGCACAGGGCCAGCAAGACAGGCTTTTCCGTAGCCAAGTCCAAAAAGGACCTTGCAAAACCTAAGCTGGCGCACCCATGTGCCCATGCTCAACTCGGGTAGAAAAAACATCCAGGGACCCAGAAAAAGCAGAAGTGGAGCCAGAGGAGGCCCACGCCGGTCCCCAAAGGCAAGGGCAGGAGCACACAAGGGTCCAGGCTCCGGGAGCACTGTCTGAGCACTCACTCAGGAGTCCCCCCCCAGGCCTTCTGGGCCAGAGGGCCTTCTTGTTCCCCCACCCCAGCCTCGCCCGACTTCCAAGCTAAGAAGCTTTGAGGGGTAAGAGAGAAGACAGAAGATCAACCAAGACAGATGGAGACAAAGACAGAGGAAGACCTAAGAGAGAAGACAGAGCATACCGAGGAGCATCAGGACAGGATGGAGGCCAACACAGACACCAGGACAGGGACAAAGAGATAGAGAGGAGACAGGGGGAAATGATGGACGGGAGAAGAAAAGCCACCCTGAAAACTAGCCTCCTGCCACCACAGAAAGCCCAGAAGAGGGTGCTAAGAAGGACACCCCCACCCCAGCCCTGCAAACTGAGCCCAGGCACAGCCCCGGGGGAGGGGGGAGGGCTGAATGTGAGGGCCACAGAGGAGAGCACTGGACTACTGCCCCAGCATCCTGGCGGGGCGTCAGGGGACATCTGGGAAGCAAAAGACAGGTGAAAGGGCCCTGGAAATAGGAAAATGGCATTGCCTTTGGTTGGAGCCTACACCAGCCAGCACCCTACCCTACCTACAACCGCATTATCTACTCATTTTCAGCCCAAAGCAAGGGCCAGCAAAACAGCCCAGAACTAAGGAAGGACAGAAGGAGCCAGGGAGAGAAAAGGAGAGTGTGTGAGAATAAACAGCAGACACACAGATGTCCTGGCATTCATCTCTGGGGGCATTCACTTCCCTAAGGAACAGCGTCACCCAGCTCTACAAAATCTTACAGTCCTGGGAGAGGGGTGCGTGGGGGAGGGACTCCCCCCTACTCTGGGGTTGAAAAAAATCAGATAAACAGAGAAAGAGAAAGAGAGGGACACACACACACACAGAAAAAGCGGAGGCTATTACATAATTTCTACTTTCTTCCCTCCACCCTTAAAGTAATGTTCTATCTGACAAGCTTCTCTCTGAGGGGGGAAAAATGACAAATCCGATCCAAAATTCAACAGCCTGTGTTCTGTTCGGAGAGCACACAGTGTACTGTACAGCCCATAAAACTCGAAACAGCCTCCAGACACTGCCGCAATCGGCCCCCATCAAAACACTTTGTCTTGCATACAAAAATAAGACACTGGGCTGAACGGAATACAAAATCAGCCCATTACAGTACAGGGAGACTGCTCCTTAGCAACGAGGGGGTTCTAAAGCCTCACTGCTCTACAGGAAGCAAAATCTGTCGAGCCTGTTGGGCAAATGATAAACATTAGCAGTATTAAAAAAACACAAAAGCCATGTAAATGGATAGACATAATGTGGAAGCGAATTTATAGAATGCATTGGGATGGGGGGCCACAGCGCAGGGGGAGAGAGGCTGGGATCCAGAGGGGGAGAGGCACTGAGCCTCCCAAACCCCTGCTAAGGCACCATATGGAGAGAGAGACATGTGTATTGGGGGGCGGGGGGGACATGCGAACCCCTCTCCACCCAGGGGCTGGAGGTGCAGGGAGGGTAGAGAAGTGAAGGAACACTGTTTAATACAATGACCTGCAATGAACTTTGCGAACTTCCTCTGCTCGGCTGGCCCGGTGCACAGCCTTCGGGGCACGCACACCCCCCGGGGGGGTGGGGGACACACGTGGGGCTTTACCTGCCCGGGAGGGGGGAGGGGGGCAGCATCACACCCAGTGCTATTACAGGACCTGTCACTTGCTGTAAACACAATCCCCAGCCAAAAAAAAAAAGGTTAAAAAAAAAACCCCAAAACACAGACAACAAATCCAAAAGCACCCCATCTGGGCTGGAAAAATCAGTATATTTCATCAGGTAAAGGGGAAAAATACTCTGGCTGTGAATCAGCAGCTGGGGTTCGGATCCTCGCCAAAACAGGAGCTAAAAAGCAAAACCATATTCTTCTGGTCTCAGTTTAAGGCTCTTGAGGCAAAGAGGGAGAAGGGGCGGGGGTGGGGGGCGGTGAGGAAGGGGACAGAGGCGGGGGGGGGGGGAAGAAATGTATTTTTCATCAGCCAGTGTATAATTTATAAACAGCATTAAACAGTTTTTGTTTTCTTTTTCCTCTCTCCCGTGTATGGGCTTGGACAGCAGTCAAGCCTGCATTAATTTCTGCTTTGGGTACAGTGTGTTCTTGGAGGCACATCTGCAAGCGATCATAAACTCTCTGGAATGCTGGCAGAACATCCAGACCTGCCGGCAGGCCAGTGACGACACCGCTCTGGGAAAAAGTTCGGGCCGCGGGCCAGACTTGCGCGGGGAGGGGCGGGGAGAGGGGGAGAGCAGTGTGCTGGAGAGACAGCCTGCTCTCTTCCCTCTTGCCCTCGCCCTGCACCCCATCACCGCGGACCAGGGGGAAGGCAGCGGGCTTCTGAGCCTCTCCAGAGCGACCCTCTCTGTGCTCTTCACCCAAACCTGCACAGGGCCTGCGCGCCGAGGCCGGTGAAGGGCCTGAGGAAGTTTCTGGTTCAGCCCCGATGGCAGAAAGCTACACTGAGGAACAGACCTTGACATTCACCAAAAGGCAGGCAGAGAGGAGACACACCTGCCTGGTGACGCCCCGTCTCTTGCTCTCAGTGGACACCTAGCTGGAAAGAGAGGGGACAGAGACCAGGAGATGCAGGGTGTGAGAGGCCAGCTTTCAACCCCGAGACGCCTCTCCATCCTCAGCATGGGGACCGTACCTCACCACTGCTGCCAGCCCCCCCGTCCCCACTTTCCCTGTCTTTGGGAGGAACCTGAACCCAAAGCTCAGTGTTCCTAAAAGGAAAAAAAAGGAACAAGTACAATCCATAGATCTTTGACATCTGTAGTTTCCCCGCTTCCGTTGGACCAGGGCAGGGGAAAGCATGAGGGAGCCAGACTGGTTGCAGGCCCCAACCCCTCCAGCCCTCCTTCTGCCAGACGGATGACCCGGGCCCCCGACGATGTGCCCTGGCCGCCCCCATCCTGCGGCTGGAATCAGCAAATCCATCAGCCGAAGACCATGTTCCTTCCCAGTGGCTCTGCCTACGGGGAAGAGACTGGTATCAGGGGAGATTTCTCAAGAGCCGTGGCTCATGGCACCTGGAAAAGGGCAGGAGGACCAAGGACAGAGGACAGACTGACCCGGGCTGGACTGGACTCCCACAGAATGGACCCCTCCCTAACCGGGGCTAGAGGCACAGGCCTTATCTAGCCTGCAAGCACACCCCAAGATTGTCAGGCACGCCGTTTCTCCAAGGGGTCTTATAAACCCTATACTCCAGGCTAGCCCGAATCTAAAAGCCCGCAGTCTGTCCTTCCCAGGAAAAAAACCTAAGGCGTCACTCCCTTCCTCGGTCTTCCGGTGGCTCCCCAGGGCTGCAGGTAGAGCGCACGTTGTTTTGCTAGTCAAGGCCCCCACAATCTCGCCTCACCCCTCCCTTCCAAAGCCCCAAAGCCTGCCCTCTCCCCCGCGGCCCCTGACATGGCCTGCATGGTTTGGCTACACTGTATGTCCCCACGGCGGCTTGGGCCTCCCCTATCAGATCCTGCCAACATTCCATTATTCCCACCGGCCACTTCAAGTCCCACCCCCTCCAGAAGGGATAGTCTCCTCCGGCATGTTCCTCCTAGAATTCCTTCCGGATGCTCTGTGCCTGGGATCATCTCAAACATCTCCCCTACTGGGAGGAAGCTCCTTGAGGGCAGGGTTGCCTGGAAGCTCTCTCCAGGGGTGCTTAGTCAATGTAGGCCGGCTGCAAACACGAAGGACGCTCCCAGGACAGGGGCGGGCCACAGAAACCTGCAACCCCCTAAATAGCATGCAGTCAAGTCAAAAACAAGAGCGAGGAGTTCTGGGTGCCCGCACTTAAAATCCACCAGGACTGCAACCGAGCTCTGGCGAATCTACCTCGGGGGAACCTTACACCAGCAAATCCCAGAACCGGCCCGAGTCACCGCCTGGGTCTGTGGTCCCTGCACGCACATCCCTGAGCCAGGAGTCACCTCTTTACTGAGAGCAAGGAGTGGCAAGGAGACAGCAGGTCACCGATCCCCAGAGCAGAGGGTGGGGAGGGAGGGCGCCCAGGACCCAGGGGGCTCGGGCTGCTCCCCTGCTCACTGCCACAGTCCTACCCCCAAGGGTCCCGTCCCAGAAGGAGCTGCTTTGCAAAGCATCCAAGGGGGTCACGTCTCCCACGCAGCCTTGTTTTTCTTCCCCAAACGTCCGATTCCAAACTCACCTCTGGGAACTCGGGGTGTGGCCAGATCCATCCTCATTAGTTAATGAGTTCGGCTATTTGTTAATTTAAAACTTATCGTTATCATCAGGTGTATCTCATAAACACTTGATTAGTTAACGCATTCAAATCGAAATAAAAACTTCAATTAAACTGAACATTCACTACTACCATTTAGGGTCTTTAATAAAGGGGGGGAAAGACGGAGAAAGAGAGAGAGACAGGAGAGAGCGAGAGAGAGGGAGAGAAGTGTCTCAAAGAAGAGCTTCCTACAGGGCAAACTTCTAATTAAACAAATTGTCGATTTCAACACAATGAAAACTGATTTAGGAGTGTAAATTTAGTATTCCAGTCACTGAAAATAAAACCTCATGTTGTCGGTCTCCTACAGTCTGACTTCCGCAGACAGGGAAGCGCAGAGGAGAGGAAGACGGCGTGAGAAGGGGGAAGAGCGGAGAAGGAAGGGCAAGCGAGAGGGCTCAGCGCTTTCACAAACAACATCTCGCAGAATTCCGTGCGGCCTGTTCTCAGGCATCGGAGGCTCTCGTCTTGCGTCCTCCTCCACCCCACCCCTACCAGATGAGAAAAAAAAGAAATTAATGGTGTATGATGACAAACTTGGCTCAGCACTCACTGTACACACTGTACCCACAAGGCTGGCTCATGGCCAGGCCTGGCCCGGGGCCAGAACTACAATAACAAACACAGGCCGTGCTCGCCAAGAGGGGGTGGGGGCAGCAGGCGCGCCCAGCAAGGAAGTGAGCGAGGAGGGGCACCCTTCGGCTCGGCCGAGCACAAGAAAACAGCAGGAGTGTGCCCGATCCGAGGCAGCAACCGCATTTCGGGCCAGGCGGGGGCATGGGGACCCGCTCCCAGATCCCAGACTGGCTTCTCGGCAGCCTGCCCCTCGGAATGGTCCCCCCGGTTCGGGAGCGTCCATTGCACTGCCAGGCTCTGCAGTGGGGCGCCAGCCCTCGGGGATGGTCTGGGAAGCAGGTCTGCCCCGCAATCCCTCAGGGGCCCTGCTAGCGCTGTCGGCTCCCAGCAGGGAGCCTGCAGAACTGGGCAGCAAGAGAAATCTCCAGTCCTCTAAGCCACGTCTCCTCTGGACCGTCACAGGGTTCTGTGATCGTACAACAGGGAGGAGTCAGAACGTGTAAATCCCTGCCTGGGTCCCTCGGATCCCACAGGAGGCCTGGCACCACCGGCCCAGCCCTCCACGCCTCTCCTCGGCGGCCTCCGCTGCTTCACGGGGGCTGGGAACGATTCAGGAAGTGAACTAGCCTCTCTCAGCCCCTGTTATTTTATTTTCAAGACGTCCCAGCACCTGGGCGAGAGGCATGCGGAACAACGGAAAGGAGCCACAGAGGAGAGAAGTATCTAAGCAGGCTAGGCGCTAGCTGCAAAGGTGAATGAAAGCAGTGCTATGACCCCCGCCTCCACACGCACACACCGATCTCTTTTCCAAGGGCACCGGCAAGTGCGTTTCAGAGATAAGTCATCGGCACAACCGACTGCAGTGTGGAGTGACATAGGAAGGGAGAAGAAAGCCTAGGGGGACAGGACCCAGCTCCCAAAGCTACCAGGACATCTGCAGGAGACCATGGGATCCCAAAGTGGCATCTCAGGCAGGACAGGAGCGCACACCCCTCGGCACAGCTGGCTCCAGAGGGGGTGGTACAAAGTCACTCAGCGCGTGTGAAGTGGGGGCTCGAGGCCCACCAGCAGCAAGTGCATGATCAGGGCCTCTCCTCTCTGCCGCCCCCACTGGAGCCATCAACACTGCAGAGACCAGCTCACCCGCATTCAGCCAATATGGCCCCGGGGGCTCCCGGCTGCCCCCAGGGACCCCCTGGGCCACAGTCTAAACCGTTCGTATTATAGGAGGGACCGAGTGAGAGACTGGAGTTTCCCGGACACACTCTTCGGCCTCCCAGGCCACACTCGTTCATCTGACCAGCGTCTACTGACTCCAGTCACGTGCCAGGCGATGTCTGTACCTAACGGCACCTTACAGCCCAGCGGAAGAATAAAGGGAGAGGGAAATTGTATTTATGGAGAGCCTACCCCAGGCCAGGCCAAGAGCTAAGGGTCTGAGGTGAGCCTCACAATTCTCCGAGGTGGGGTCAAGTGCTCTCATCTCACGGTTGAGAGTATGGAGACTCCGACACCTCATATTTCTTGCCCGCGATGACATGGGCAGGAGGTAGGCTTCCAAATTTCTACCCCGGACCCCAAGGAGCGGGGATAAGGCAAGTCCATAAATAATCATAGCACAAAGAAGAAAGATTGTGCCCAGAGAGCTTCGGATAAAGAAATGCAGGCATCCAGAATAAGGCAGGACTGCTCCTGGCTGAAGCAGGGGAAGTGTGGGGGATGGCGTTGCGTAAGGGACCTCAGAAGATCTGGCAAGGCCAGGAAGGGTTAGTCCAAGCACAGGGAACGGGGTGAACAAAGCCATAGGGCTCAGAGAGCAAGCTGCGTCCGTGTGCACAGAGGGCACCCCAACAACTAGATGGCTCTGGCTAGCGCGCTGGACTCAGGAAGGGGTGAGGAGGACGGATGCTCACTGGGCCAAGTTCCGGAGTGGGCGAGGAGGCTGTACCCACAGGCTGAAAAGTGCATCACCCGCGTGCAAGTGTCCAGCACCACACTGCTGGAGACCACACAGGGGCCCGCGGCGGCGCGGAGCACATGAAACAGAAGACCCACACTCTGCCCTTGGGGGGTGGCCAAGCCGATTGGCAGACAACTTTGAAACCCACACTGAACCCTACCTACCCAACTGAAGGGAAGCAAAAAGATACAAGGCGCAATTTATAAAAGCAAAACAAAAAGAGTTCCACGCATCCCAAGCAGCTGCTGGACACAGGGAACGTGGGCTCGGGACTCTGGGCCGAGGTGGGAGAGGTGGGCAGGGCGATGACAGTTCTGTGCCGCAAGGGGTGAGGGTGAGTGAGCCCTCGGGGGGGAAGAACGGACACACAAAGATGTGCGGACGGAGGGCACATGCTGAGACAGACCGCCACGTGGCGTGGCACAGTCCCTGAGTCTGGAAGGGAAAAGAAGGGAAAGCAAGAAGGGTGGGTGGACTTTAGGAGGGGGCGTGAGGGCCAGGGAGCTAGCACCGCACGCAGCACCGAGCGCCGTGGGCTCTGGAGCCAGACTGTGGCAAACTGAGGCATATAAAGCACCAAAGAGCATGCACATGACCGCCCCAGGCCATGGGAGGACAGACCACAAACTGCCAGCCAGACCAGAAGCTTCTGGGGTAAGGTGATGGGAACTCGCTTCAGGGGCAATGTGGGGAAAAGGACGGGGACACGGAAAGTTGCCATTTGCCATACATCACGTCCCTGCCAGGGCACCTCCTGCAGATGCCTTTAACCTACATCCTGCCCCACAATTCCTGAAAACAACGACAGAAGTTAGGCAACACCTGCGCTTTACAGATGCAGAAAACAGCAACAGGGTTCGGAAGATGGGTTTGCCCCAGGTCACACGGCACAGGGCACAGACAAGGTCTGAACATCTGCCCTCCCGTCAAGCCCTTGCTCACGTGACAGATGCTGGGTGAGGGGTGCAACGTGAGACGAGGGACAGCGGTATCCACACCTGACAGTTAAGACGATGGCCTCACCTCTCCCCCAGGATGGGACCCTGTGGCTGGAGAGCGTCGGCCCTGGCGGGGAAGTCTAGGGACCCAGGCACCCCCACCCCGGCCTCAAAGCAGCCCCTTCAGACATGGTATGATGTCCTTCCCTCCACCAAGCAGAGCTGGGCCCGCTGCACATCAGCTACCAGTCCGTTTCCCATGCTTCAGGGAACAAGGCAGCTTTGCCCCAAACATGGGTAAAACACCCCACAGCCACACAGCCACCCCCGCCGGAACTGGGGAATGTTAACTTGCAAAAGACAGCACGATGTACCCAAGCTCTGTGTTCCTAAATCTGCTCAATAAAAGGTTCCTGCAGGATGTGGACCCAGTGATCAGATTCATGAGACGCCAAGAACCAAAGGCCACAACTGTTGTGCTAACGGAACTGTTGTCTAGCTTTGGGAGGGAGAACACACACAGGGCCCTGGGGGCCAACAATGCCCTAGGGAACCCGGGAGAGCAGGTGGACAGGTCTATGCAGACGATCACTGCGTCAAGGACGGACCCTTTGCTCGGTCAACCCGGACACGGTGGACCACAGGCTCCAGCTGGTGGCAAGGACATCCGTGCTCTGAGTGGGGGCAGAGGAGGGCAGTGGGGGCAGCTGGCCATGCTTGAACGGGCCGGTCAGGGCAGCATCGCCTACCTGAATGAGCCAGTAAGTGCATTCTTAGTCGCAAACTATCCAGGAACCGCTTTCCGCAGAGCTCACACCCATACGTCTTCATCCCGCTGTGCAGCTTCCTGTAGGGAAAGGAAAACACAGGTTGTGGCTGCTCTGGCTGGACAGGAGGCCCGCCCTCACCTGGGGGCTCTGTGGGCATCCCTCCAGGAGGTGGGCAGCAGGCAGGGGGGATGAAAGGCACGGGTGCCCCAGATGGGCACTGACGGAGACAATCCTGACAGCCTAACGCGCCCATCTTCCCAGGGACCGCTGCCAAGGAAGAATCTATTCCTGGTCTTGTCCAAGAGCTAGAGAATGGGGGACTTCTACTGCTTTACCCAATGGCACATAGACTGAGGGGGAAAAAATCAGATCTAATTTCAGGGTGAGGTGGAAGAGGCATGGACGGTCAGACAGAATGCTCACTGTTGGCCCAGCACTGGGCATACTGGGAGGCCCTCGGTCATGCCATGCCCCCAGCCTGCACCGCAGCTGTGCACGTGCCTGGCTATGCCAAGACACCGTGAGACTCAGGAGGGGTGCACCTGTACCCCCCCTCCCATCCCCAGCTCCCGCTACAGTGATGGCCCATAGTGGGCTCTGAAGAAGCCTATTCACAAATCAATGGCTTCATGGACACAGTAAAGCCGCTTCTCTCTTGGAGCATCCGGATGTTCTCAGAACTGCGTGTACAGGTCTTGAACGTGCATGCCCTTCCCCTAAGACCCAGCTTAGAAGACGCCTTCCCTCTATTTTGGCCAGAGGTTGAGCCCGGGCAGAAAGATTTCAAGAAATCGGGTTGCATCATCCTACAAACGTAGAACAGTCATTTGGGTTTTCCAGGTGCTTTCACACACCTCACCTCATCTCACCAACACTGCAATTCTGTGAGTCGGGTCTGACCCACAGGATCACCCCTGAGAAGACAGAGGTCCCGGTAACAACTGGCCAGAGGCCCGACCTGCAGCAGAGCTCCAACCCCGACCTGGACCTTTTGCCCCAGCCCCCTGTGCTCTGTCAGAGGCCAGCAGTTGAGCCGGGTAAGAGGCAGGGGTGGGGTGAGCAGGCGAGCAAAGAGCTGAGCTCTGGGAGGAAGGTCTATGTGCTGTAGGCCGGCGAGGATCCGAGCTGCTGGCTGGCGTGCGGGCCATCTGGCCCGGAACACTGACTTTCTTCCCACCCACACTCCTGTTCTCAGGCCCTTACTTGCTACTGCCGGATCCGGGATCCTCCTCCACCCCTATCTCTGGGCCCTCTTGCCCTAAGGAACAGAACAGGGGATGGCAGCCAGAGGCAGGAGCTGATGGCGGCAGGGCAGAGAGGAGACCATCCAGGGTCCCTTGGAGCCAACAACCTATTGCAATCAGACTGTGACGGGCTGGGGTCACAGGAAAAGGCTGCAGAGCCGCCGGCACAGACTCCCAAAGCCTCGGGCACAGAGACGAAGTATCACACACCCGAGTCAGTAGCACCCAGATCGGAGCCTCGGAGCCCAGATCACGACTACTAAACCGAGCCACCCACGGCCACCACCTTCCAAATTCTGCAGTGAGAACCCAGTGGTCAAAGCCACAACCACGCGGGCCCCCAGGAGAGCCTCCTGAGCGGCACAGCCCACGGGCCACAGTGGCTCGCAGAAGGCATGCCGTGTCCGCACGCCCGGTCCCCTTCACGGAACTCTTTCTCAATCATGCTGTTTTGTTTGCTCGCTTTCCCTTTACTTCCTTGCCAAGAGCAACAAACAAAATTTCTCAATCACACACATACACGCACACGCACACACACCCTCATCCCTAAGACTACACTGCACCCCACCCCCATATTATCTTATTTCTGGCCGTGCTGATCCAAGCCAATTGAGAAATAGTAACAGTGCAGAACATTTTAACTGAACATTCTCAACTCCAAATAGATTTCACAACGCTGGACATAGGGACATGTCCTGAGAGCGTTCTGGGCAAACCATGTTTTTAAACACGTGCCCAGGCAACTGAGTGTGTGCGCGCATGAACACGCATGACGGACAGTGTCCTGTCACTCACCCAGGCATGGCAAACGTTTTGCTTTTCTAAGAGATGTTCTGCGGGGCAGCAAAAGCGCCATTCACAAATGGTTCAGCTGGTGAACCTCCTGCGCACGTTCGTGGTCATGTGCGGTGGAGGACGGGCAGTGGGTTTCTGCTCATTTATTTCCATCTTTGTCTTCGCTCAGATTTCTCACCTTCCAGGAGCGCCCGCCCACCTCTCAGGGAGCGGCTAAACAGAGGACAAACACCCATTTACACACGGTTCCCAAAAGGACACTGGCATGACCAGTCTTCCGGGATCAGCAGCCACCTCCCGGGTAAGCACCCCAACCCATCTCTCCTTCCTGCAGGTTCCAGACCAAATCTCTGACCCCAATGAATACTTCTGGGTAACCCCATGCCTTTTTTCTGGATTTGCCTAGCAACTGGTGAAAGTGGCTTTCTTGGGCCACTGGATTGGCATGGTGTGAAAGGTGAAACCCTCCTGCCCTTTACTGGAGAGAGAGCAGCAAGGAACAAGGAAGGACGCCAGGCCAGCAGCCAGGAGACCTGGCTCCTCCACCTGACTCGGCCATCAACTTGCTTTATGACCTTGGACAAGTCATGCTGTAACAATCTCTCTCTCTGCATTTGTTTCACATGCGAAGTGATGGGGTGGGAGAAGGCTTTGGTCCCTTAATGAACCTAAATTTTATTATTCAAAAATCTTACTCAAGGGAGGCCTAGGTGGCTCAGACGGTGAAGAGTCTGACTCTTGATTTCGGCTCAGGTCGTCATCTCATGGTTCATGAGATCGAGCTCCATGTTGGACTCTGCGTTGACAGCAGGGAGCCTGCTTGGGATTCCCTCTGTGCCCCTTTCCTGCCTGCATGCAGAAAGCGCACACACGCACCCAAACTCTCCCAAAATAAATAAACATTATTAAAAACATCTTACTCCTATCATTTTACCTGGGTTCCAAGGAATTTCCCCAAGGAGCATTGTTATTATTCTCTCTGAACCACATTCCACTGTGTGAGGCCCCGGGACCCCTAGGCAGTCAGGCTAGGATAGACGCCTAAGCAAAAATCTACACCCAACCCTCAAATCTACTCATTTTAAGACCTTCTAATCCAGATGACCTGAGTTCCTTCCTTTATTCACGTGTGGTCTATTTTTCAGTGAAAGAAACTTCTGGAACCCATCAGCAGCCTTTCTTTGGAACCATTCTGCTGCCACGCATTTCTCAGCCTCAGAGACACAGATGTTCTATACTAGTAGTCCGATCCGTGGGGTAAGGACACTGCCCTGTACCTGACCCACTAAGTCAGTACCCCCACCCTAGGCGAGCATGGCGTCCATGGGATCCACACACAGGACAAGGACAAAGGTCCTGCCCGCTGCCAGAGAGACCAAGGCAAAGCACACGAAGTTCAGAAGAGAACACGGGAGCACTTTATAAGCCCAGGAGTAGAGTGGAGCCTAGCCCTGGATTGCTCCTATCTTTCGTTACTGTTCAGAACACCAAGGGAAGGATGTGGAATAGAAAGGTGAACCCTTCCAACCCACAGAAAAAGGAAACGGCAGAGAAGAATCGGACTGCGTTCAAGAGACTTGGCTACCAACAGACTCTCTGTCCCATCTGCAGAAGGGCCAAGGAGGAAACAGAATTCCAGCTGGCTTCTGAGCACCAGTGCAAATTTGTATGAACCCCTGGTCTCTCACTCCGAAGACCACACCCCCCGACCCCCCCACACACCCCCACCACACTATGCAAAATCTGTCTTCATCCGTCTTCTTTACCACATATGCATTTTTCCCAGTCTGGTCCTGTCTTTTCGCAAGGTCTAACTGCTCACGGCCATCTGAGGTCACCGGCCTCCACGACAGCACAGGAAGGAAGGACACCCTGGACATCTTTGTGTCTGTCTGCATAGTCCTTGGGTGTCACGCCCCCTTCTCTGAGAAGCAGCAACACTGCTGAACGCAGATTTGAAAGTAACCCGGTTTCAGCAGGGCCCCAACCCCTCTAGTCCATGCTTCCTGGAGGATTCCTCTCCCCCTCATGCTTCAGGTCCCCACCACCCCTCCCCCACCCCCACAGCAGTAGTGCTGTCCCAGTGCGGCCCACAATTGGCCCACTGGGCAAACCCATCTTGAATGTACCAGATTTTCAATTATGTCCAAAAAGACCAAGAAAAAATTAACCTTTGGCAGGTTTCTAGCTATTTTCTCAAGAGAGCTGAATCATTATGAGAACTTAGAGCTAAGCAAATCTGAACCTTTTAACAAGTAACTAGAGAGAAATACTCATTCCTTCTCACTGATTCTCAACCACACAACCCTCGCCAGTCAGATCAAGCTAGCAAGACACACTGAGCCATGTCTGCACTACTGGAAGCCTGACAAGTCAGAGATTTTGTCTACTCTGGACTATAAACTACACAACAGCGGAGGCCATGCTGAGTTTTCCTTTCCTTCATAGGGTCTAGTTTTATTTTTAATTGTTTAAATGTTTTTATTTTATATTTGAGAGAGAGACAGAGACAGAGAGTGAGCAGGGGAGGTACAGAGAGATGGAGACTGAATCTGAAGCAGGCTCCAGGCTCCTGGCTGTCAGCACAGAGCCTGACGTGGGGCTTGAACTTACAAGCAGTGAGATCATGACCTGAGCTGAAGTCGGATGCTCAACCAACGGAGCCCCCCAGATGCCCCACGTAGGGTCTGGTTTTAGGAGGGATTTGCTCAACGCTGCTAAAGAAGTTTCTCCATCTAAGGTGGGGTCAAGGCATCCTGCCTCTCATCTTGAGCAGTATTCTGAGCCCAAGAGCTTAGTGGACACCTCCAACCCAGGGCTCAACACTGTCCTGTGGGTCCTGAAGTCTGCACAAGGCAGGCCAATGCCTACTTCACAGCCACACAAAGTCTGAGCTTCAGACCAAGCCTTTATTCTCAAGATGAGCCTCCATCTCCCCAGTGCACCTAGGACACAAGAGCAGAATGAGAGGCAGCAAGGAGAGACCCAGGCCGCACTCCATCCCCCCACTGCTGTACAGCGGACCATAGAGTGCTCCCTAAGAGCACCTCTGTGTCTACTCTGTGCGGGAAGAGCTCGGCCCATCCCTATGCCACAGAGCCAAGGGCCGCAGGAAGATGCTAGAAGAGGGGCCTGAACGGGGGCCTCTGAGCTCAGCAATGCCCACATTCCATTTCTTCCCAATTCCTTTGGCCAAAGCCAGAAGCAGTCAAAGCAGACCAACAGGAAGGTTTAGCGAGGGAATTCAGTTTCCACAACCCAGGGGCTACACTGCTTCCCTCTCCTCCTGACGATGTGTACGTGCCTGAGCTGTGAGTTTTGCTAGGTAGGCCAGCAGTGAGAACCTGAGCCTGTCCATGGGGAAAGTGGGTGGGAGGGAACTGCCCATCTTTGAAAAGTTAGGTGGGGAATCCATCCTATAAGGATTTTTTTAAGGTCATGTTTTTCTTGTTCTCAGCTGAAGTGATCCCATACCCTGAACAACACTCGGCTCCGGCTAGAGTGGCCCTCACGGCCCTTCCAGCAACCCACCCTCTCCTTGGTCTGCCACCCTGAGGCCCGCGTTCTGACCCCGGGACCGCCGACTTGACCTACTCAGTGCTTCTAAGGGGTGCTCAAAACAAGCGAGGACGACACGGGAGATTCTGAGAGTCAGGACCTAAATGACCTTCTTCTCTCAAAGTCTGCTGCCCACAGGGGAACCCAGCCACCACCAAGTCTCCCGCTCCGTCCTCTCCCAGAGCAGGACCTGGCCAGCTGGCAAAGGCAAGCTGCCGTGTGCCCCCAGGTGGGCATGGGATGAGGCGCCGCCCTTCAGTGAGCTTGGCCAAGGCTCTCAGTCTCAAAAGCAACAACTGATTCCTAAGCCCAGCGGTCAGGGAACCTCACCCCGGCCTTGCTCACCTCTCCAAGGAGAGAGAGAACGAAGAGTAGAAAGAGGAAGGGGCTTATATACTTTGGCAACGGGCTTATTCCTTTCTCTAAGACTCTTAAGTTCAAAACACACCTCCAATGTCCGTTGACCTCTAATTCAAATGGCAAGAGGAAGACCAGATAGCCAAAGCATTCTGGGCTCCCATTTTAAGAAGGCATGAATGAGAAGTTATCAGGCTATCAGGACTTTACTCCCAAAAGCAACTTCGAGGGAGATTTCAAGGTGTTTCCGTGTTTAGTTCAACCTCCCGACCTATCTACACATGCCTTTCTGTGGGCAAGGGGTACCGTGAACAGCGCCTGTTCCGCTGAAGGCCCCCCCCAAACCAGGATGGCTGGGATACTCAGGGAATGTTCTTCCACGGGTAACATCATCTTGTCCCAAGGGAAGGTCTCTTACTGCCACCATCAGTGACACATTCCGGTCTGAGGGGGTCATTAGTCACATCCAGCATCACTCTCCTTAGGGAGGAAGTCATGGAGAAGTTCTTCAAAGCTAGAAGCTCTCTGAGGACAGGACATAGGTATCTACGAGCCCACCGCGATACCGCTAGGTAAGCAGGCACCAACCAGCCTGAGGCAAAGGGCCCAGCCCTGGGACAGCCGGAGTCACAGAGGAGGCCTCCAGTGCCCGGGGGAGGCGGAGGGGAGGGAGAGAAAGAATAGTTCTACTCTTGACGGGGTTGGGGGGGGGGGCGTGGGTCACTTCCATTTTCTAAAGGCATAAGGAAAATTATCCTGTTACCCACTTTTTTTTAATGTTGAGATTAGACAGTCATTTGACAAGCTGTGAATGGGTGGCTGGTATTACCACAAATTATCGTCGTAGCAACAGAGTTCCTTGCTCCCCGACTAGTCAATATTAATAAACATTACCGAATGCTTTTACAACACAATTTATTTTTTAATATAGCTCTTTATGTATGCCATAAAGTAAATACACCAATAAAAGGCAAGGATTTCAAACAACGGATAAAATAACAACCACCCAGAACTAACAGGGGGCTTGTTAACGCCTTCCGCGCCGCAGGGTGAGGGCCGCCGGGACCCTCCCCTGGGAACCCGGAGCAGTGGCGCTCTGGAAAATGGCGGCCATTTGGTGGCTTTGGGGCCTTTTAAGGGGAGAGCGTGAGAACAGCAAAGAAGGCATGTTTTCTCGAGGATCTAGAATAAAAGTGTAGCGCGGGGGCTGAAACACTGTTCAGGCGTTGAGGGGAGACCCAGGGTTCACTCCAGCTCCTGGTAACCATCAAACGGCCTCGGGAAAAACCACTTACCCTCTGCGGATCCCGCTTCACACCCTCCACAATAATGCAGCGGCTGAGTGGGGGGATTTCTTAGGTCCTCTCCAAGCAGGCTGAACACACTGAAGGGCCTTGGGGCGGACGGGGGCCTGTCTGTGCTCACCGAATCACCACCATCTCCATGAAGGATGCGACCCCGAGTCATCCCCTCGGCCTCCATCACTGAGCCCAGAACGCAGGAAGGACTCTATGCTTTTGCTGAATGAATGAGCAAACCAGCTGAAGGGGGATTCGAGAAGAAAAAGGTAGAGGTAAAAAAATAAAATAAAAAAAAGACACAAAACACTTGCACCACACACACACACACACACACACACACACACACACACACACACACACGTACAAGAACGCTATCTCTATTGTCCAAAAGAGAAGGCCTCCGTGGGGTTCTCAGAAGCCCGTGTCGCGCACAGAGCGGACTACAAAGTGGAAGGAGCTGTCCTGAGCCTGGAAAACGAGGGGAGGACAACCCGCGTCCCCTGCGGCCAGAACCAAACCGAGTCCAGTGCCTTTTCGATAAGGCTGCCATGTGGGTGTTAAAATCCCATGTCAGAAATGACAAAGGGGCACGCTAATCTTCCCACAGCAAATGCTCCTTGCAGGCTGAGCACCAGGAGGCCTGGGATTCAGGCTGTGACGTCGCGGGGCTTTGTTTTTAGAAGACTGAGTCCTCCAAAGTCATTTATTTGAAATATCTCCATCAACAAATTTCACCAAGAACAAAAGTTTTTCATTTGTGCGCCCGGCTACAGGATGATCTTATCACACGCCATCTCTTACAGTCTCTTTCAACAAGGTCTTAGCGTGCTTATCTGGCGAGTTCCTGGTAGCCAAATATGATTGAAATGTTCTATTTATGCTCACTGGATTAAGGAGATGGTGCAAGACTGCACAAAAACCTGGCAGGTGTAAGCAAGGTATTACAGCCCGGGCGGTTAAGATCTGAGGAAAAAGAATCAATACGCACTTCTGTAGTTTCCCTTCTTTCTTTTCTTTCTTTTTTTTTTTTTTTTTTTTTTTTAAGGAAACCAGAAAAGTTGTGCTTTTTTAAAAAGAGATGAGGAAAAACAGTAAAATGCCTTGACACTTATCGCTTCTTAGAGCTTTTTCCAAGCCCCAAACAGGGCACCAGGATGCATGCTTGGTGATGTCAGCCCAAGGAAAACAAAAATAAATCCCAAATATTCTCTCCAGATCCTAAAAGCCCCTGGAAGGGGATGAGCCATGGCCATGGACCAGCAGGCGTTCTGTTTTTGCCTGTCTCACTCCCTTTCATCTTAAGCAACACGAATAGCCAATTTCTCCAAAAACCGTTGTTCAAAAGCTACACATTCCTCCTTTCTCTTCCCGTATTTCCTGGGTGGGGGGAGGCGCGTTGTCTCCTGGTAATCTAGGCTCGTTTTTACACACCCTCACTTCGGCCATGAAGCCAAAACGTTACCTTCACTTCCCACAGAGCAGCCACACACCCTCAGAGACTGTGGAAATGAACTGAGGTTTATTAAGGGCCTAAGAAAGTTCCTTTCAAATTAAAGCCCTCTGAAAACCTCCTTAATGTATATTGCCTCATTCTCTCTGCTTTAGTACACTGAAAATTAAATTACTTCTCTATGAGGATTCTGAGCCGCTTAGACTCATCATTCTCAACATCGGTTATGAGCACCAGATAAGAGACTGGGCAGATTGGCCCACATGGACACCAGAGCACAGTGTGGAAGTTACTGTCATTTTAATGAAGGAAGAGGTACACACACACACACACACACACACACACACACACACACACACAGATATCCACCTCTTTGGCTGATTCTTTTTTTCTTCCAGAAAAATGTAAAAAAAAAAAAAAAGTCTAGTCACTTGAGGTTTTCTAAGGATAACGCTAATGCATTTGTAGAGTGCACCTGTCTTTGAAAGGGATGCTGAGGGTCGTTTGCACCATCCTGTGACTGGGGAAGAAAAGTGCTGCCCCCATTTTGTGGATGAGGAAACTGAGGCCAAGTGACTTACTCTCCCCCACGGGAGCAGGTGGGCATTGCCAGACTTCTCCCTGAGGGTCTACATTCACATTTCCCCACCTGCGCAGAATCTAGCCATCGACCCAGAACCTTCTCCCGGGGCCGCTGGGTGAAAGGCACAGGAAAACCACCAGCAGGAAAGGAGGCACACCCGGATTCACCGGACCCTAATCAGAGGGAAGCAAGAAGAGGAGCTGCTAGGAAAACAGAAGCCAAACAATGGCACCCTGGGCCCACAGGTGGGCGGAGTCTCTGGACAACTTTATAACCTCCGACAGAGAAGAGCGTTGGGAAGGCAAAGCGCCCTCATCCCTCGGTGCCCACTGGTCTACACTCCATCTGCTAAAAATCTACGGTGTGTGTCCGGCTCTGGACAAGCGGGACAGCGCTTGAATGGTGCCCCACCGAGGCGGGCTGCACAGCAACACTCCCCTGCATCACCGCCCCTGACTGCTGCCCTTTCCAGAACTTCACGCAACTTCCCAGTACGAACTGGGTTTTCTACCAGTGCCCCTGCCTCTCCCGGATGCGCGCCACCTGCAAGGAGCGGCGCCATCCACGGCGTCCTCAGAGTCTGGCACCGTGCCTGGCACAGGGCAGGCGTTCGATGCATTTGTTTCACAGAAACAGCTTCGTGGAGATATTCTCCACATGCCATAAAATTCACTCTTTTAAAGTACACCATTTGGTGGTTTTTAATCCATTCACTGAGCCGCGCAACTCACGACTTACCTACTTCCAGAGCATTTTCATCAGCCCAGAAAGAAACTCCATACCTGTTAGCGGGCACTCCCCATTTCCCCTCAGCTCCTCCTCCCCCCGTCTTTGCCAACCCCTGGGGTATTGTCTTCCCCTATGGATTTGCTTATTCTGAACATTTCATATAAATAGAACCATACAGCATGTGGGTGGCCTTTGCTGTCTGAAAGAAGTGACTTAGCATGATGTTTCCTAGATTCATCCACGTAGCAACATTTATCAGTGCTTCTTCCTCTTTATTGCAAGATAATATTCCACTGTAGAGACATACCACACCCAATATATCCATTCATCAGTCAACAGACCTCGTTTCTGCCCTTTGGCTACTAGGAATAACGTGGCTTATTTGCTTCCAAGTTTTACCTTTGGACATACGCTTTCACCTTCACTTCTCCTGGGTCTCTGCCTAGGAGCGGAGCTGTTGGGTCACCTGGGACCGTGATGTTTTTAACCCTTTAACTGCCAGACCGTCTCTGAGGCAGCTGCACAATTTTACATTCCCCTCGGCAATGCGTGGGGGTTCCGGCTTCTCAGTGCGTTTCTGGACTAAGTGAATAAATGAGTGAGGATTCCTTCTGCACAGAAGCCAGAAGAGCAGGAGATGAACTTCTAAGGCTCCTCTGGAGAGCCAGCACCCTCGTCTGCAGGCGTGACATGCCACACTGGTGTTTCACAGAAATCCCAAAGAAGGCTATTTATATTTAGCTCATTCCATGGAGAGAATCGAATGAAAAATTAAGACCAGGAAAAGGAAAACACCAGACAGCTCCAAGCAGGCACTATCTTCTGCCTTCGCATGTGACTTCAACCCCTACCCTCCACCCCATGTCCAGGCTCAAGAATTTAATAACACACGCCCCTTAAACAAATTTAGATGAAAAACTAGGACTGGGAGCCTAGCTCAGCGGCAGCTGATGTCGATTTGGCCAGCAGTGAGGGGGGGCTCTGTCTGACAGCCCTGCTGTCTGTGACGGGGAGCTTGGAAACGTATTTAATAATACTTAAAACCAACACACACACACACACAAACAAAAATATCGCAGCAAACCCAGGAGGGAGACGCACGGTGCTGGAAACGACCAAGAACGTGGGCACGCCGAGAGCACGGGCTGGCTTCCCTTCCTGAGCTTGCAGGGCCGGGGAGGCAGGGTCCTGGAGCAGGCTGGGGGGACGGGTCTGTCAAGGGCTCCCCAAACTCCTCGTCCCCCCTCGCCTTTCTTTGTAAAAAGAAGGCAGCCGTATTCCTTTCTGCACAGACTCCTGGCAAAGAACAAACACACAAAGGCGGGGACGGAGTCAGGCGCCTCGCAAGCTGCAGGTAATTAAAACGGCCTGTAAACGCCCAACAGAAAGGACTTCAAAGAGACAGTAATTCCAGCAATGGCCAGTCAAGACCGTGTGGTGTAAAAATTATGAGTTTTCCCAACAGGGAGCTTTGTGTGAAAAGGACAGGGTTTGGTGGCAAAGGGAGGCGAGCCACACAGAGGCGGCTGACAACGGGTGTCCGCACCCCGTGTGCGAGGAGGGACCGTGGGGAGGGGGGCACGCACGCGGGCAACAGTGAGGGAGAGGGTGTGCGTGTGGATGTGCGAGAGCACACATTTATCAACGCCGAGACGCTCCGAGCGTGTGGGCACGGAGATAAAAGGCAGAATAAAATAAAAGCAACAGATACGCATCCTCTCCCCTGCTGGGCCTTGTTGTCACGGGGAGAATTCGCTGGCGGCTCTGCGGGCTCCGGACTTGGGCGCCCACTGGGCGGAATGTGGTGGCGGCAGCGGCAAACGCTGAACGCCAAGTGCCCGGGCCGACGGCGGCCGAGGTGCAGTCAGCTCTCTGGACGGTGTGTGTCCCCTCCATGTCACCGAGACACACGCTTACCGTGGGCTACGCTGACTCACAACAGGATGGAGAAGATTCCCGAATCTGGCGCTGGACCTGCTGGACCTTCGACGCCACCCGCCTGGCACCCCGCGCTCAGACGACGCTATGACCACCCCATCACAGGGGCAGCACCCTCCGTGCACAGGGACTCGGTCTCATCATCTAACATGCATGGCAGTGACCACCTGACCACAATCCTGAGCATCTTTTTAAAAGGCCTGCTGCTGGAGCATTTTTTGCCTGTTTTTTCCCTCCAGAGCCCCGATCACCGCAAAGAGACATCCCTCCGGGCAGGGGAGCCAGTGTCACCCCGAGGGAGCCCCCGTGGCCCCCAGGCCCCCGAAGCTGGCGTACGCTACCCCTGTCTTTTGGCCTGTGTCTCCTGCCGCACCAACGGCTCTCAGGCCACACCTGCTTGCGCGTCCCGCTCCCGGACTAGATGCACAAATGCCCGAAGACGGAGCGTGGCCTTAGGTCTCTGCGTTGTCAAGGCCAGCAAAGACAGCACCCGTGGGCACTCAGGGCGTGTTTTGGGAGAGCGGGTGGGCGCTTGTGTCCCGGCCACGCTGCGGGTCATGAATCAATCAGGACCTGCACAGACGGCGTCCGCGTCCAGCCAGCCTGGCACCTAACTGCTCCCCGCTGTCCCCAGCCGGCCAAGAGCACGTGTGGCCACGGGAGCCTGCGGAGGAAGGTGGGTGTGCGCCCATACTCACGGGGCAGCACAGGCCCAACACCAGCCAGGGCTTTATGTCCCCGTAAACCAGACCCCGCTCCGCCTCCCTCACAGCGCCGCTCACTAACTCCTCCCTGACATTGCTGGCTTTAAGCCCACACATAAAAATGTCCTTTACTATTTTTATTTAATGAGCTTTCATTTTCCTCCCCCTCTTCGTAAATGAGAAAGGAAAGCCCCCTCCTAATGAGGATGGGGGAGAGGAAGCAAAGTGGAATCTTTTTAAAATGAGCCACAAGTTCATGAAAAGCTTTCTCCTCGCAACACCCCCCCACCGACGCCCCCCCATCCCCACGCCCCCATGTCCCCACGCCCCCCACCCCGCCTCCTCCCTTCTTGCCATTCAAAACAAGATGCATGGATTTCGGACATTTGATTACTTTTAAGTATATATTTTTCCCTCAAACAGACTGAACACAATGGTTAGGAAATGTGACAGAAAACTATTCTGAGTCATTTATTGCCTTAATACCCACCTTTGTCCAACAGGCAGTTTTGACAACAGCGATAAATTCCAAATTTATGTCAACAGAGCATATGTTGAACACCTCATTTCTGAGCTAAAGCGGCATGCTGCCCCATAAATCACCGTTCTGTTTGAAATGAAAGTAGATTACAGGCCTGTGTTATTGAGCAGTTAGAGCTATAGTCATATAAATCAGAACTTTTAACTCTAGGCAATCCGTTGTGCAATTAACTAAAGGGTACTTTGTCATTTCAAGACTTGTGCACAGGCTTGGCAGGGCTCAGAGCTCCTAGAGAAGGGGGTGGGAAGGGAAAAAGTTTTTTAGGCAACAGGAAGGTTCTAGGCTGCTGATCCAGCCCGCCCCACCCCACACTGCCCTGTCCCCCAGCCACCACAGTGGGGACTGGCCAACATGGCACCCCGGCCAAGGCCACCTCACACCGAGGACCGTCACCGAGTCGGCTCTGGACGCCCAACGCCTTCTCATTCATTGACACAGCATTTCCCGGACGTGAGCCATGGACACAACACAGTCTTGGGCACTAAGAAGATGCTGGGGACATGAGAAGTGATAACAGTAATGAAAATGACAATATTAAAATGACATTGATTAATGCAGAAGAGTTAGAAGAATCCTAGACCCACGTGAGGCACTACCCTGTGCATTTGTGTCATCACTTCATCCAGTCCTCAGAACAGCCCAAGAGGCCTTTATTTTTATTTTCTTTGGCTGAGATAGAAACGAAGGCATGGGGTGCCTGGGTGGCTCAGTTGGCTAAGCATTCAACTCTTGATTTCGGATCAGGTCATGATCCCAGGGTCGTGGGATCGAGCCCTGTGTTGGGATCTGTGCTGAGCATGGAGGCTGCTTGAGATTCTCTCTCTCTTCCTCTGCCCCTCCCCCCCAACCCCCCCCACACACTCACTCACTCACTCTCTAAAAAAAAAAAATGAAGAAGAAGAAAGTGTATGTCTCTAAGCTAATTGAACCACTCAGAATAAAAATATTTTTTTAAAAAATTAGAAACTGGGGCGCCTGGGTGGCTGAGTCAGTTAAGCATCTGACGTGGGCTCAGGTCATGATCTCACAGTTCGTGAGTTCGAGTCCCACATCAGGCTCTGTGCTGACAGTCCAGAGCCTGGAGCCTGCTTCAGATTCTGTGTCTCCCTCTCTCTCTGCCCCTTCCCTGCTCACGCTCTGTCTCTCTGTCTCTCTCTCTTTAAAATAAGCATTAAAAAAATTTTTTTAAAGAGAAACTGAGGCACAAAGAAGGAACAACCCGCCAGGGGTCATAAAGCTTGGAAGAGGCAAAGCCAGACATAAACCAAGTTCACCGAGCATAAAAGTTTAACAACTCAGATTCTGACGCTGATCCTGATCGCAAATCCCAGCTCTACTCCTGAGTAGCTTCAAGACGCTGGGGCTCTGTGAGCCTCAGTGTCCTCATCTGTCAAGGGGGCGATATAAGACTGTAACCTCAGAGGGCAGAGAACGGACATTGTGCACGTAACAGACTGAGCGCAGCCTTAAGAACACAGGGTCTTCAACAAACGTCGGCTAGTGTAAGGCTGAACAAGAAAGATGACCCCTGTGGCCGCCGGGCCAGTTCACGACCAGGCTGGTGAGGAAGAGACGGAGGAAGGATCTGGAAAGCAGAATGTAGGGATGTGCCGACACGGCAACGGGCAGTCAAGTGCGTGTGCACGGAAGACGGCAAGTCAGCAGCGGGCAGTGTGGCCGGCAGCAGCCTGAGAACATGGGGAGACTGGGCTGCTCCCTGGGGGGCTCTGCGGGCTCTTAGGGGCTCTATCTACCCCCGTCAGGGAATACTGAAAATGGAGAGGCCTCGGAGGAGGGGGATTTCCATGTGATGGGGGCACCACGTGAGCCAAGACCTGCCAACAGGAACCAGTCTCACTGGGCCAGCCCGCGGGAGCCTGGCGCGGTCAGCCTGCAGGGGTCACACAGCGGTCTGGATTACGCGGAGCCCTAAGACCGAGGCAGACCTCACCGTGGTCATGAAGTGGCCACCAAACGCCCCCCTTGGTACCATGGGGCCAGCTGGGAACAGAAGGCTCAGGGCACCCAAGGACTGCGGAAAAGGAAGGACAGAGGCAAGCATACAAATTCCACACCAAGAGTGAAGACGTGTCCAGAGACAGTAGTTGGGTCGGCCTTCCAAAACAAAGTGCCAACGCTCCTGCCGTGACTCTGTAAGACACTTCTGTGCCCCCAAGAAGGTCCAGGAAGAGAGAGGTCAAAGCAAACTACCTGTATCCATGGACCAGCCTCGGGCCTGGCTCCTCGTAGCACAGGGACCACGGGCAGAGCTCAAGTGAGCCGCCGCCTCTGTTACTGGCAGCAACACCCACCCGATCCAAGGGGCCAACGTCGACTCATCAGGATGCAGATGGAACAGAAGGAGGCGCCGTGGAGGAGCCACAGTGTTCCTTCCTTCCCTGTGTCACCCCGAGCTGGTCACCAACGCAACACGGTCGGAGAGGGCAAGAATGCTCAGGAGCCCGGACAGGTTGGGAACCAGTTAGGTGTCTGCTTGGCACGGGGGGTGATACCAGAGCAGCACAGGACAATAGCCCGCCCTCCCGATGACTCACAACAGAACATAAACCAGCTCTTAACCCATGTGCACAGAGGGCGGGTCTGGACTCCAATCGCCACACGCGGAGTCCATGGGCATCAGATTCCCAGAGGCCTCCCTGAGCAGTGGGCTCGAGGCTGGGCTCAGAAGACACCAAGGAGCAGGGTGTCTGGGTGGCTCAGCTGGTTCAGAGTCTGACCCTTGATCTTGACTCAGGTCATGATCTCATGGTTCGTGG
Source organism: Suricata suricatta (assembly GCF_006229205.1). Classification (NCBI taxonomy): domain Eukaryota; kingdom Metazoa; phylum Chordata; class Mammalia; order Carnivora; family Herpestidae; genus Suricata; species Suricata suricatta. Next base: position 104,734,775 of record NC_043710.1, on the reverse strand, counting down.
GTTCGAGCCCCGCATCAGGCCCTGTGCTGATAGCATCAGGCTCTGTGCTGATAGCATGGGGCCTGCTTAGGATGCTCTCTCTCTCCCTCTCTCTCCGCCCCCGCTTCTTTCTAAATAAATAAATAAAACATTTTAATAAATTTAAAAAAAGAAGACACCAAGGATCAAGCAGGCGGAGGAGAAGGCACTTCAGATGAAGGTCAAACAGGCGCTAGAAAAGCATCGTTCCCGCACAAGATCGGAGGAGGAAGGGGGCCCAAGCCAGGGACGGTGAGTGGGGGCTGAGCTGGGTACTGTGGAGTCCATGGAAGGAGTTCAGCCCAGTTAGGAGCTGGCGCTAGGACAGGAGAAGGTGGGGTACAGAGCAGGCACACAGAGCCAACACAGGTCCTTAGCAGGGGTGGGGAGGGGCAGAGAGGCATGAGGACAGTGGTGGGTCCAGAGCAAAGGTCGGACACACTCCAGAAGCCCACGAGGCCCGTCCTTCCTATCATGACAATTGGCACTGAAGAACATCTGGCCTTGGACACCGGCCAGACCCTCCCTGACTCCCCCCACAGCCTCCCATTCACCGACAAGTGGATTCCACACGGGGACAGCAGGGTGACGGCGCCTTCCTGCCACCCACTCTGTGTCTGGTCACTTGCCAGGGTGCCCCGTCTTGCTCCCGAGCTGAGTGCCAACAAAGCAAGAAAAGGCCGGCCAGGAAGCGGCACCCTCTCTAAGCCTCCCCTACTCCACACGTGGACGAGCAGGCAATGAACCCACCACACACCCCTTCTCTCACCATCTGGCGGAGCGGGCGGCTGGCCTCTGGGGGGAAAGAGGGGAGGGGGACCAAAAAGAGAAAACCCGGGGGAACCTCCTAGATTTTTCTAATATCTGAAAAGTTGGGGTGGGGGCAGATAAAACGTGCAAGTTCCATTTAGAAAATCTTTCAGGAACTATTATAGTAAAATGAGGCTTCCGATTTCCAAATAAAGCTGAAGCCATCATATGGAACAGCCAGGCAGAGCTGGCTCACGGAGGATCCTGGGAGAGGGCCGGGAAGGGCGATAAAAATAGTAACCGAAGACACACAGGTGGTCGTGAGGGGCCGGGGGGTCGCAGGAAGGCCCCTTTTGCCTTCCTCTCAGAGGACCAGCTTGACGGGTGAGCACGGGGAGATCCGCAGATCAAAGCAACGGCCTGGAAGGATCCCGCAGCCACGGGCGTGAGGCCTCCGCGTTCTAGGGACCCCTTATCCCAACACGCTCTCTTGTGCCCCATGCTTTTCACTGTACAAATCCTGGCAGAGCCACCTCCGCAGGAGGAAGAGGCGGGCTCCATCTCTATTTGAGACAGAAAACAGGGCAGAGGTGACAGGTGAGGAATAAGACATGGGGGTATGAGCACGAGGCTCCCCTAAGAGGAAGGGACCAGGGAGCCGCAGTTCGTCCGTTGGAGCTGACGAATATTTACTGCCTACTAAATGCAAGGCATGGTGTCAGCCACCGGGGAAAGGTGCAAAGAAATAATACATAGGCTGTGCCCTCCAGGACCTTAAAACTTAGTAGGAAACCCAACACGTATGCATGTAAAAGATGAAAAACCAGTGCAAGCCAATAACACGGCAGGAACGGGGGAGATGCAGGGCTAAGCGCCAGATGAAGATTCTGGAAGCAGCGAATGTGGGCTCCAAGCAACAAAGCAGAAAATAGCCCCTTCTCCATCCAAGGTTTAGTGCCGTCGGGACAGCAAACCCCCACGTGTGCTCTCCGGCTCCGCCGCAAAGTCTAAGTCCGTCAAGCCAGAAATGTTAAGCCCACGCACTCTTCAATCACAGGCCGGCTTTCCTCTAAAATGGAATAATCCCCCAACCCCCAGTTAAACCCCAATGGCCCTAAGAGTTGTCTCCTGCTCTCTCGTGCCACTTGCTTTTCTTTCCATCTGGGGAAGAGAGGACCAAAGGTGGGCCTATCAACACCTCCCAGTCAGAGAGAGAGAGAGCATGAGCAGGAGAGAGCCAGAGAGAGACGGAGAGAGAATCCCAAGCAGGCTCTGTGCTCTCAGCACAGAGCCCAACATGGGGCTCAATCTCACCAACTGTGAGATCATGACCCAAGCCAAAACCGAGTGTCCGATGAGTAACCGTCTGAGCCACCGGGTGCCCCACCTGATGCCTTCTTGAAGAGCTTCCCGGGAGAGCAGCACTCGCCCACGCCCTCCCCAAGCCGACCGCTCACCAACGCAGAGCGTGGGACTGGCCACACTCCCCACTAGAACAGAGGAATGTGCTCAGAGCCGCCGGGCAGGCCCTTCCCCCAGCTCTGCACTATTCCCTAGAGGAGGAGGGGCACTCCGTCGTGGTCTCAGAAAGCCCCCTACTTCCAATGGATGAGTTAGTTCTCCATTGGCACCGCTACACTGTTTCCTCCACAGACTCCATCCTTCTCCTTCTGCCCAAAGACAAGGACACGGTCAACCCTAATGAGAAAAACGGTAGCCGAGGGGACAGGGTACTTCACAGCTCCTCCAGAAGACACAATCTAACTCACACGCTACCTGTGTCTTGCCAGAGACCTCCAGGTCTCTTTCTGCCGCTGGAAGGATCTGGACGTGCCATGGCCTGGAAATCCTCAGATCTAGTCATATCAATACTTAATTGCGATCTGAACATCCGCATTGTGTCACTTCAGTGTACCCGTGTGGCCAAGTTCCGTCTCCAGTGAGGCTGAGAGACAGAAAGTTCCACAGGCAGCCTGCTCACTTTTCTCGCTTACTTGTGCCCCCTTTTCTTCCAAGACACCAGCATCTTGGAGAGGACAGGACAACGGGAGAGCAGGGAATGGGACACAAGGGCTTCTTGGACAGGCTGGTGGCTCTGACCTTCATCATGACAATGAGGTTTCATTTCTCTTTCAGTAGAGAGATGAGGGCAGCAGACTTCAAACGGTAGGTAATAGCTGGTCTCCTGAACAATGGACCCCAAAGGTCACCCCCACACGTAAGAAATAAGGAAGATACACATGCAGTGTCTGTCTCCACAACAGTTTAACCTTCTAAGAAGCTGAAGGTCTGGGAGGTCCCTGGGCCTTCTATGCATCCAGGAAGAAACGTATTCAAGCATCACAGACAGACCACCTAGAAGATTTGTAAAGACTTCCAGAGAAGAAATGCCACACAGGACATGGGGGCAATTGTGGAGATCTGGGAAGCGGGAGAAGGAGGGACAGCTAAGAGCTGTCATTAAGCCCAGAGACACACCGGCCCGACTTCAAGGAGACGGATGCTCTTCAGTTAAATCTGTACTTGAATCTTAAAAATAAAGCTAAAGATGCCCGAGACAAAGTCATCCGCAGGGGACCCATGAAAGGGAGTAAAACCTCCCCAAACCAAACCTTTTCACAGGCAATATTCTACCTGATGATTAGTTTCATTCGTCTCTAACACCGGAAAGCTGATCTCTGTAATAACTACCACACACTTCACCCACGGCCCCCAAGCTGACAATATGAGAAAGGCAAGGATCTTAGAACATTCCAAAGCTAGTAGGGTGAAAAGCTCTCAGAGGGTCACAGACTCCTGAGATCTCCCACAGAACACATGAGTTCTCGAAGCCTGTTCCCCACGTGTCTCATAAGGATGGTCTTTCTGACTCTGACGGCCTAGGACAGATCTGTGATCGATGAGCTCATGAGCCCCTCCCCTTTATGGGGGCAAGAGACCCCACGTCTACAGCTGCCCCTGGGTGGCCCCCCACGGAGCACCCTCACCCTCCGAATGGCGGTAAATAACCTTCACAAAATGCCAAGACGGAAGGCTAATGCTATTTTTAGCCCTTCCTGGGAGAATCTACTTATTTTTAAAACATCCACCAGGTTGTTCATACTCGGAAGACCAGCGGAAAGAAGGACCTCAGTGACGGAAGGCAGGGAATGACATTAGAACCCCACACGTCACGCCGGTCAGGGCCTAAGCCCATGGCTGCCCCCAAGGCAAAAGGATTTCAACTGAATTCCAGGCAACACACCTCCCTTCCTTAGCCAGAGCCCCACCATGACGTTCCAAACCCACAAAGCGGAATCACAGATCTGCAGAGGGGAGCCGTCTCATAAGAAGGACTGAGGTACAGGGAAGGAGAGGGGCGCTTTTCTCAGAGCTGCACAAGAGGCTGGGCAGGGGAAGGGTCAGTCCTGCGTGGCTTCCGGGGAGGGGTAGGAAGGGCACTTCCCATTGCAGGAGCTTTTGGGAACAGTACAGGGAAGTGCACCGGTGCCCACCGGCCCCGAGGACCAGCCATCCAGTCTCCTCCACCTTCTGTATTGGCCTCTTTTGGCCGCTGTAACAAATAACCCTAGATTCAGCAGCTCACAATACAAACATAAGAGCTCACAGTCCTGTGGGCAAGAAGTTCGCAATTGGTCTCCCTGGGCTAAAGTCAAGGTGCTGGCAGGCCTGAGTGCCCTCAGGAGGGTCTAGGAGAGCTTCTAGAAGCTGTTCTCATCCTTTGGCCTGTGGCCTCCATCCACGCTCAAAGCCATGGACCTCCGGCTGAGTTTCTCCCAGGCTGCCGTCTCTGGTTCTCAGCTTCCGTTTCCCCATCTTCTAGGACTCGGGACAGGGTCTCTTCTGCCCCCCTCTCTCTTCTGCATTCAAAGGCCATTGTGGGTACAGTGACGACTGCGGACCCACCTGGAATAATCAAGGATAACTTTGCTACTTTCAAGCCAGCTCACGAATAATCTTCCTTCCTTTTTGCCAATAACTAACACATTCATGGCTTCCAGGGACTGGGATGTGGACACCTCAGGGTGGGGGCACTGTCCTGTCTACCGGACTCAGGGACCATACAGCTGTAGGATCAGGATTTCTTATTGTAGTCCTCCTGATGCCCTGTCCACACTTCCCATCAAGCCAGCCCACGAGGCTCTGCTAGGCAGCCAGGGTTTCTCATCTCCCTCCCAATAACCCGGGCACGGTGTTCTGTAATTGCTGGAGCACCAGAAGGTAGGGTGTGCATTGGCATGATCTGCTAGCTGTATCTACCTCTGCACACACACATGTGCACATGCACATGTGCTCTCACTCCCTGAGAGAAGGAGTTGTAGCACCTGTGTCCCTGGATCTTGCATGAGATCTGGCACGGCCTAGACACAGGAGGCACTCCAGACCAGTGGCCTATCTGCTCCTGGGACCAATAATCCCATCCAAGGATTATCCAGGTCCCAAAATGAGTGACTTGCTGAATCTCGGCTTTGGAATTCAACTGAAAGGTATTTATGTAAAGCACGTGGCAGCGTCTATTAGATCCTAGACACTTAATAAAAACTTTTCCCTCTCGGGGCACCCGAGTGGCTCAGTCAGTTAAGCGTCTGACTCTTGGTTTCGGCTCAGGGAACACGCTCTTGGTTGGTGGGTCTGAGCCCCACATCAGGCTCTGTGTTGATGGGTGCTGAGCCTGCTTGAGATTCTCTCTCTGCCCACGTACCTGCTCTCTCTCTCTCTCTCTCTCAAGATACATAAATAAACTTAAAAGAAAACATTAAAAAAAACTTTATTACAATTAAATAAATAAATAAGTTTTTCCCTCTTTCTTCTCTCTCTGGTTACATTTCTTTTATCCATGTTCACTGTTTACGTCACTGATGAGGAAAGTGAGCTAACATACGAGGGAAGCTTTTGGAACACGTGAGGACTTTCAGTCCTTTAAGCCCTGCCTATACCCCACCCATCGCCTTGGCTGCCATGGGCACCCTGTCAACTGTTCCGTACCCTAACTGTACAGTCAGTTCTGGGTATCAAAGGCTGTGCTCGATTTCTCCAGAAAGCCACTGGTTGATCCCATTCATTAAAAATAATCAGTAGGGGTTCCTGGGTGGCTCAGTCGGTCAAGCATCTGGCTCTCGAACTTGCTTCTGGTCAGGATCTTGTAGTTTGCGGGTTTGAGCCCCGCGTCAGGCTCTTCGCTAATGACTGGAGCCTGTTTGGGATTCTGTCTCTCCTGCTCTCTGCCCCTCCCCAGCTTGTGCACTCACTCGCTCTCTCCCAAAATAAAGAAATAAACTTTAAAAAAATAAAAATCATAAACACCCCTTTACCACTGGAGACACTGCTCAGGACACAGGCCCACAAAACCCAAAGTCTTCTTTCTACTCCCCACGCTGCCTTGTGTCTGAAGACCAGAAAGTAGGAAAAGAAAGAGGGGAAGAGACGGAGCCAAGGCTCAACACAAAGCCGCGGTGAGGAAACACGCGCCTCTCAGCGGTACACAGCCAGAGCTGGGAGATCCCACCAAAGCCACCCGCGGCTTCCCTGCACGCAGGCTGGCCCCCGGAGCGGCAGCAAGGGCAGGAAAGAGCAGAGGGCAAATCCAGTGAAACCGGCGAGCTCCCAGAGTGCCACCAGCAGGGGTGGAGCCCACACTGAGATGACACCGAGCAGTTTCACGGCCCCGCCCTTGCCAAGAAACAGCCGGCCTGATCCAGAGCCGAGGACAACCAGCTCGTTCCTGTGGGTCTCAGAGAAGACACGTGTCCCCCACCGGACAGCCCCAGGCCACTGAGCCCACACGCACAGGGGTCTGAAGGATTCTGAGAGCCTGGGAGGGTCCCCGAAGAGCTGCGTGGGCTGAGCACCTGAATTCCGATGTCCTCTGGTAGCCGTCACCTTGCCATAAGCCCAATCGGTCCTCCTGCCTTAGTCCTAACAGGTTCCTGGGGACCGCCAGGCCACTGTGCTGAACGCCACACCAGGACGGCCTCGTGCTGCCCGGGGAGCCGTTTCCACAGATGCCAACCTGCCAGGAGCCCATTTCCTCTACTTAAGATCTTGTACCAAGCGAGCCAAGGGCCGAGACCGCTGACGCCCCACTTTCTGCCTGACTTGGGGAGTCGCTGAAGGGACCACGGTAGTAGAGCCTGATGGGGAAATCGCATCAAGATGGCTACTCGGGGTCAGGCCTTCAAAGGGAAAGGCGCCTTGGGCTCCACGGGACCTCAAACTCTCCGATTGCCTTTTTAATTCCAAGGACAGTGGGCACCCAGCAATGTAAGCATGGCAGAAAATGCCGGTGGGGACCTTCAAAATGGAGACCCTGGTGGGCATCCCACCAGCACGCGCCTCAGACCGGGGCGGGCACCAGCACCACGAGGTGCCAGAGGGCTGGGATGAACCTGCTAGGCGGCCAGCTCCCTGGGCGTAAGGCCTTAATCAGGACTGAGAAGTGTACCCCACACATTTCGTAAAATGGCCCCGTTACCAAGAGAACACGGACCCCTCTGCAAGGCGGGGCGCCAATGGGTTTGCAAAGAAGGGAGTGGAGAGATGGACAGGCAACAGTTTTGATTTTGGAGAGATCTGGAAGGTTACCAGCCCTGTGAGTAGCTGCACTATAAAAAGAGTCAGACACTAAGTATTTCCTGTCCCATAAAATATTCATTGCTGCATGGAAGAGCCAAGAAGCCAAAACCTCAAGCATTTCTAACTTGGTGCTGCAGTAATAACAGAGTTTTATAGGAACCTTCTGATTGTATTTATACCAGGCTATAAATACACCTCCATGGAAGTCAAAGGAGGGGCGACGCATCTGGCCCCCAGCTCGGAGTCTGCACTGTGAGGAGTGACCCCGGGCACACCCACGACTCCGCTTAGCATTTCAGCGACTCCAGCAGATGGAGTGATCGTGACACGGGCTTCTCACGTGGAGAAGCTCGCAAACAACACGCAGAATGCGCCCCGAACCTGGTCGACGCACGCTATTCTCTTGCTTCGCCGTGGAACCGGTTCCGGCGTGCCCGATCTGTACTCCGCGCTGGGCAAGTTACAGAGCGCCTTCCCATCTGCTGGTCCCCAACACAGCCCTGCGTGGGGAGGGGGCTCAGGGAGGATGTGGTCACTACAAGGGTCAGGGACGTCAGGCGACTTGTTCAAGGTCACGCAGCTAGAAGGCAGCACGACCAGGCTGAGAACCCAGGCTGTCTGAGTCCACGTCCCGGGCTCTCCCTGCGGCGACGGGAGAGGTGAGCCAGGCTCTGGCTGCCCGGCTCCACCTCGGTGACTGATGGTGGAGCACAGTCAGTGCTGCCGACGGCTCTTCCTTTTCGGTTTATATGAAATAATGAGCCCTGCCAGCGGTGGCCAGGGCCTGGCACACTGCACATTAAACCCAGCGCTGAATGTTCGCTAACTAGTCACACGCACTCACCGGACACAGAGACACGCAGACCTCATGTAACTAGACCCGCTTACGGCATTCTGGACGGAAAGGGTTTCGGTTAGTACAATGACTCGTGACCGTTCCAGAGTCCCTGACGCTGAAGTTCCAGAAGAGATTAGGTTCACGGGAAAGGCTTTTTCTTTACTCTCACAAAGGGGGCTCTTCCGTCTTCCCAACTCTCCAAAACCAGTTAGATTCTCCTTAAAAGACTTTCTTAGTATGTGAATTCATTCACTTCGAACAAGGTCTCTGAAGAAAGTGAGGCAAAGACACAGCTATGTGCGCAAAATCTCCCCCTTTGCCCTTAAGTACGCCCGTCACACCAAAACCAAACGGATTCTGCCGAAGGGTCACTTTGGGCGGTTCAAAAACCAATGAGCACATCTACGTATTTTAAATATGTCAGGGCCAAATTGTCTCTGACCTGCAGTCAGCGGAATGATCCTGGTATCACCAGAAAGTTCTGCCGGAAGTCTCTGAGAACTCAGTCTGGGTTACAAAGACAAAGAGGAAAGGGTAAACTATGGCCCCCCGGGATTCTTTATTCTGCTTAGTTCCATTTAAAACTAGTGTGGCCCTAATGGTTGTTAATGGCCCTAAATGAGCCCGTGAATCTGGGCATTCACTGGCGAGACATCTGGGACAGGCCTGCCTATCTGCAAACTGGCAGGTTTCCCTATTTGTTCTGTGGAACAATACATGTCAATGAATTAGAATCTTCAATTATTCAGAACATTTCCAGCACCTGACTCTTATGGAAAACCAGATCAGCGAAAACAAAATATTTTTGCATGCAAGAATTTAGTAACAATTTTCCCCCCCAAATTTTTCAAAATATGTCCTAAATTAGGGTTTCTCAATCTTGGCACTGTTGTCATTTGAGACTGAGTAATTATTTGTAGTGGGGGCAGGGTGGGGAGAAGGCCTGGCCTGATCGTTGCAGGAGATTTAGGAGCATCCGCAGCCTCTACGCACGACAAGCCCGCCCAGGGGGTCGGGGTGTGTGCTGCTGTCACTACCAGGCTCAACACGGGGGGTCAAGGAAATTGTCCAAGGTCTCCCTCAGTTGTGACCACCAAAAATGTCCCCATATACTGTCAAACGTGCTCCGGGGGACAAAACTGCACCGGCTGACCAGCCCCGTCTCAGGGTGCACGTCGATCCAAGGCGGGTCACACCTTCCACATGCCCTGCAGTCATAAAGGAGAACCAGAACCCCAGCCATCCTGAGCCGCAAGGTCACAAAATGTCGAAGGACTCGATGACCTCACCGTGTGGCACTCACCAAAGCAGGAAAACATACGGATATGTTTTGCAGAGCCCATAACCAAAAGGATTTCCCAGGTAAGCCTCAGTTAGCCAGGAGACGTGATGAACCGCCGGCTCTCCACGCCCAGTGCACCAGTTAGCCGTGTTTTATCATGCGGGCACACACACAGGCACACAATCACCTCACGCTCTGCTTGTTTAGCCTCATAAAAAGATTCAACTATCAGCTCACTTCTTGGATTGCATAGATGCTGGAAGCACCTATTTTATTTAGGAGCAGCTGGGAGAGGGGAATTCGGAAGGTGACTGCAGAGGAGAGAAAACGGCGTTTTGGTCACCTCGCTGGGTACTGTCCTTCCACTTGCCCGGAGCTGGCTAATAGAAGCCATGGCCAGGCTGGAGACCACGGTCCACTCGAATCCACACGCAGCCTGCACCCACGGCCCACACAGCGCACGTGCAGACACATGCCCGTCGCTGACGTGGACTCCTGGCCACACACATCCCTGTGGCTCCTCTAGGACACGGCACCGGTCCTGGACGCACAGGTACCACATCTCACCTGACAGACAAACATGGAAAGTGGCCAGGCGGATGGTATGAAGGTCAGGTGCAAACACATCTCCCCATCCAGGACCCCCGCCCCCACCACCCCCATACTGCTGGGCCTCCAATATGGCTTCAGAGTCCCTCTGCTCTTTCCAGGTAGCTGAGGGCACCCAAATGCACGCTCTCCCCCAGAGGCCCACGGAGTCACTGGGATGGCCCTGGCTGGGGTCGGGTGACACCCTGCCCAACATTTGCCCTTCCCTCCCCCAAGGAGGGGGAGCCGACAAAGCCAAGAGGCCTCTCCCTTGAGCTAACCAGCAAACTTTTCCTAAGTGAGAGCAAAACAAAGCCCGCTTTTCCCCAGGCATCCTGCCTCTCCTGCACTCCCATTAAGAGGCTCGGGATTTCCACACACACCTTGCTCGTCCAAGGAAATCAGTATGAAAATCAATTCATCCACTGATATATTTTATCAAGATACATGTGGCAATGCCACATTTCATTTACAGTGCGGCACTCGGGGAAGCCAAGGTCACCAGATAGAGAGCGGTCCGCGGGAGGGCGGGAGGGAGAGAAACCCAGATTCCGTGCTGGCTGCAAATAGAAAAGTGAATGAAGCGGGAGCCGCGGTACAGGAGGGAGCCTGGGATGTGACAATTACGGTATGGGGGAGGCACAGCGTCCGTCCAGCTTGCCAGCTTGTTTAAATGTGAAAGAGTCGGTGGATTTAGAATTCCAAGTATTTCTCCTCTGACCGTGGCCAACGAAAAGCGGCTTCACGGGCACGCCGGTCAGTAGAATATAAAATATTTGAGCCAGAAAATGAAGAGGGGTGGGGGGTAGGGCTGAGGGTGAGAGAGACCAGACAGACTCTGGCTAAGGGGAGGACCGACGGGGACAAAAGAACGAAGGGACACAGGCAGGGGGACCCGAGGGTGGGCTACCGGAGCCAGCCTTCCGCAGGAAGCAAACAGGAATCGCAACCAACCTCAGGGAGGAAAATTATGATATCTGCATGGCTGCAAAGGGGCGTATTTTTAGCAAATTCGAAAGTGATTTGCCACACACGACACCATCCCACTCCGAGGGCCCTCCACCGGCTCGGGCAGCTACGCCACGGATCAAATGTACTCCGTAATTGCAGAGTCATTGCTACCCTCTTACCTCCAAACAGAGCAGATTAAAATAGCATGAAGAGCTATAATAACAGGTTTGGGATTCAGCTTTTTGCAGCCAGGAAAAAATGCTTATGGAAATAAGGATTTTGCTGACTCTTTTCAAAGCAAAGAAAAGGAGACAGAAGTCGTCCCTGGAGGGAGAGACTGAACTGTATGGAGCTGGTCCCAACGGGCCCCCGCACCTCCCCACGCCGCCTCCCATCCAGACCCAAGGCCAAAACCAAGGTTCCGGGCACCTGGATGTAGACAGGGCCTGGCTCTCCCACCGGGGCCTGCCACCCCGTCCCTTCCCTGCCTGACCCCAGTGCTGGGTGTCAGCCTCACCTCGGCTGCTCCAGGGCACCCAAGAAGGGACCTTGGGTAGGACACACGGCACACAAGGAGGCAGATGCCAGGCACACGTGCCCACATCTGGGGAAGGCGAACCGCACCCACTTGGGCCCCTTACAAACCAGCCACGCATTGCACCCGCCGGAACCCCACACCGGACGCCACTTACCTTCACGGGCGTGAGCTTCACTTTACACAATCGGGAGTCTGTCCTGACACGCCCAGGATGCCCAGCACTCCAGACCTCACGGAGTGCTCACTGCAGGCCCAGGTGCTGGGAGAGGCTTAACGAAAGGCACCAAATCCTCCTAACACATTCCAGGGGCTGGTTAGTCTTTTCATTGCCCGTTTTGCAGGTGGGAAAACTAAGGGCCAGACGCTTAAGTTATCTGCCCAAGACCCTAGAGCTACAAAGCACTGGGAGTCGGAATCCAAATCTAGACCTGATTGCCGAGGCTGACATCTTCACCCGCCACCCCGTGCCTGTGTGGAGGGCACCCCTCTTCCCCAGAACCATCGCTCCGCCTCTGCAGAAATGCCTGGAACACCACCCCAGATAAAGCAAGAGCAGCCAGGTTGCTGACTGCCCCTCCGCGGCCGGGAAGGGGACCCCAGGGGAGCCTCTGAGTGTCGGTGCCAGCACGGGGCAGGCACACAGGTGAGTGGACACTGGGTCACTCAGGTGCATCGCATCCCCAAGTCGCTAACGTCTCGGGACCCCCCCAGGCCTTCCTCAGGAGGCCACGTGGCTCTGCTGGCTTCTCCTTCCTCCTCGGGGCTGCGGACGCTGCACTAAAGGCAGTGGCCAGGAGACTGAGCTCCCAGAGCAGGAGAGAAAGCTCCACGTGAGAAGGCCAAGGCCGGGGCAGGCCTGACTCCGACGCCTGCTCCCTTCCCGTCAGATCCTGATAAGCCGGCCTGATGTCACAGCGATGCGGTCCGAGGCCTACCCTGCACACGCCGCCAGCCTCCAGGCCTCGGGGAGGAGACGGGGGGGGGAACCCTGCAGCCCTGTCCGCGGACCCTGCTGAGCGGAGCTCCCCAGGGCGCGAGATGACTCCCAGAACGCCTCCCAACGCCAGGGGAGCACATGTGACATCTGATGAGAGACTTGGAGCCGTGCACGGCCACAGGCCGGCCACACGGTGACAATCCTAGCTTTGCCAGCGATGGAGCAGCCTCCCCCCGCCCCTCGGCCTCCCCTGCAGGCCCCACACGAAGCCTGTTCCGAGATGCCCCCACTCTCCTTCCCCGCGCTGACCTCCGACACCAGTCCCAATACGGAGCCCGTGCGCCCCCACACTCGGGCCCTGCCTGCTGGCACCCACGCCCGCGAGGGAGAGCCTTCTCACAGGGGTGTGTGTGTTTGGGAGGGGGGCCGCAGGGGGCTCAGAGCATCACGGTGGTTCTCTAACTTCAGTGCACATCAGAATGACCTGGGCTTACTTAATACACATTTCTGTTCCCGCACCAAGGTTCTGACTGTAGCCACACCTGTGGGCCAAGGGATGGTCACCTGTACCCTGTGGGCTCCGGGGCAGGGGTGCAGGTCACTTGGAGAAGCCCTTGATCCGTGGGCTGCTGTGGAAGGAACCCGTCCACGGTAGAGATTTTCAGGAGAGGACCCACCAAGGAGGCATCTCACACATGAAGGGGCTCTTAAAATATGTACGATTTCCCCTCCCACCTTCATCCTGAGATAGAAACTGTCCCTCAAGACACTGCTGTCACCAGGCTCTGGGAGCCAAGGGTGTGGCCTAAATTCCTTGGGCAGGGGAGGGGCAGGGAGGGCAGGAGGTAAGAAACAAACGGTAGCGTGGCCCAAGCCAGGAGCCAGAGAGCACAGACCCAAAGCGGGACGAGGGCTACCATTCCCTGCCTCTGCCCAACCAGAAAAAGAAAGGACAGGTCTCGGTCTTCAGGGTGCTTCCAATCTGTGGGGGAGGGTGGGGGGCAGACGAGGCTATGGCACAGGAGCAATGAGCGAACGCCGCGGCTAGTCCCAAAGCACGTGTGACGCTGGGGAGCACAGACTCAGGGCAGCCCCTCCCAAGGCCAGACGACCTGGGCCTCCGGCTTCGGTCAGGAACACGCAGAGGGTCTGGGGAATCAGCTTCCAGAACCTTCCTCTGGAGGCAGCTCTCCCAGCACCGCCGTCCCTGCAGCCCAGGTCTCGAGGGGGACGGGACCAAGCCCGGGCTCGTCCAGACCGAGGGCTCCGGTCACCCCAGTAACTGCTCGTGTTCTCAGAAGGTGCAGCCGCCAGGAAAGCCCCACCCGGACCACGGACCGGGCAGAAGGGGATCACGGGGCTCCTGTTTCATGGCTCCCATCTCGATATTCTGGTACAAGCAGCAGAGCTACCTCGTTTTAAGAGCAGACGGGGCAGAGCTGGCATTAGATGAAAGCACCGTCCGTGCCTGAGCAGAAGGCATGGACTCCAGTGGCAGAGCATGGAAGCGAAAGGTTCCGAGCCAGAAAGGGCCTCTGATGGCAGGAGCCCCGAGCGCGGCTGGCCCCAGCCCCACCGTCCAGGAGCACACGCTCAGCGGGAGCAGGGCGTGCGCGTGCCTGAGCCCGGGACACTCACGCGCTCCAGGCCTCTCCTTCTGCAAAGTGGACACAGCAGCTCCAAGAGCAGGAGCGTGCGCACCGAGATCTGGCCCTAGGCCATGGTAACGCACTCTCCATGAGAAGGGCCCCTGGGGTGGGTGGGTGGGGAGGGCATGTTCTCTGCGGCCTCTTCGAGGAACAACAGGTGCATCTGAGGACTGAACCTCCTTGACGGGGACTCCGTCCGACCCTACGAGACCCCCTCGTGCTGCCCAAAGCAAAATGGGTCTGAAGGAAGCGGCACTCCTACAAGCCCCACCCTGGCCCCCCCCCAACCGGCCAGCTCACTTGTCCCCAAGGAAAAACCAAAGTAGGGGAGGGGAGAGGTCACGGTCTGGGAGGACACGGGGGAGGATTTCCACCTTGTACTCTCCTCCTTGTCCCCATCACCTCCTTGTGAAGGAAAAGGCGGAAAAGGAAGTCCTGGGAGGAAGACAGAAATGAAAATACGAGTGAGGTCACAGGGGAATCGTGGGGGAACCCTGGCCGGGCCTTCTGATAGTTCCGCGACCCTGGGCACAGTGCTCAACAACTGTGGGTCATGGATCCTCACATCAAAATGGAATGGACAAGGGCGCCTGGGCGGCTCAGTCGCTTAAGCCTCCAACTTCGGCTCTGGTCATAATCTCACAGTTCCTGAGTTCAAGTCCTGCATCGGGCTCTGCGCCGTGAGCCTGGGATTCTCTCTATCCCTCTCTCTCTGCACCCAATCACTCTCTCTCTCTCAAACTAATAATAAATAAACTTTAAAACAGAAACGGATACTGCCTACCTCCTACCAGAAAAGGCCGCTGTGTGGTTGTATTGGATCAGGAAAGAAACCCAGTGGGCAAACTGTTAAAAACTCGTAAACCCCAAATTGGTAAAAGTACTGTGAGATTTCTCCATATTATTCTTGAAACTTTTCTGTAAGATGAAATTAATTCATAAAAATAAAACCCATATTAATTTCCTTAGGGGGAAATGGGGGGTAATATTAACTCTTTAGGTATCTTTGTATTGCTTCATTTCCTTTTTTTTTTTTAATGTTTATTTATCTATTTTTGAGAGAGAAAGCACAGCGCAGGAGGGGCAGAGAGAGAGACAGACAGACAGACAGACTGTGAAGCAGACTCCAGGCTCTGAGCTGTCAGCGCAGAGCCCAACCACCAACCATGAGCTTATGACCTGAACTGCAGTCAGACGCTTAACTGACTGAGCCACCCAGGCACCTCCTTATCGCTTCATTTCTTAAAAATGAGCGTGTGTGTTGCTGGTGTGCGTGTGTGTGTGCGCCTGTGTGTGCATGTGTGTCTGCAACAAAGTTTTAAAGGAAAACGAGAAGATGGAGACGCGAGCCTGACACAGAGAAACAAGTAAAAGTTAGTGGCCTCGTGCTGCACCTGCCCGGCTGCTCCCTCAGGGCTGGGCAAGCATGTGGATGGCCACGCCCTGGTCACATGCCCTTGAACCTTCTTCCTCCACGGCCCCAAACTGCACTCCGCACTCGGTGGTCATTCAATACCTGTGTCCGAGAGCCACAATGAGTGAGTGAGAGGCCGGAACAGGTGCGAGGGCAGAGTCAACAAGGACAGAGATTCTCATCAGCCTGACTTGGCTTAACTGTCTCCTTCTGGTGCATGAGGCTCAGGCTTCAGGGACGTGGCCAAGAGACGCCGATCTGCCAACGGCCGAAATGCTGAGGGCGCTCGGGGCCATGGGCCTGAAGGGTTAATGTTTGGGGAGGTCTTTCCTGCCCCACAGTCCCCTTTCCAAATGACCGGCCCTAATCCCAGAGCTTAGCAAGGGTGGAATTCCAGAACACCTCAGTTCCGGACCTGTGTAGGAGGCAGCTGGGGGGCTAAGATGAAGGGGGAGACGCAGAGGGGCGGGAGAGGGGGGGTGAGGCGTTTGGGACAGACCTGAGCGGTCTGCGGCCAGCGACGCCTTCTCTGTCCCCACGGTCATGAAGACTTGTCCACTGGAGCCTGCCTTCTTCTCACAGCCCCTGCTCTAAAGCACTGTGACACTGATGTATTAAAAAATAAAGAAGGCTGTTTGCTTCCATGAGTTACCCTGACCCCGCGGCCGTGTGCCTTGCATAACACCCACGGCGGCTAGTAAACTGAGCAGACATGTCACGGATGTCCTACACGTCAGAGTCCAGCTGGACGTTGCCCCCTGTCACCCCCAACCATCTCCCCAAAGCAAAGTGACCTTAAAAGCAGAATACATCTGCTGAAACCCTGTTGAGATTATGCATATGTTTTGATTCCTAATTCAGAAATAATAAGTGGTTCATCGGTTCCAAGTTTAAAAATATATTCATCATCTGGTCTCTGTGGTAGCATATATTCTTCCCGCTTGGGACATACATCACGTGAGACTCTCTGCACCGGCCTGGTGCCCAAAGAGCCATGTAGCCACAGATGACAGGAGTGCCTGGCCTCTCGCCACCTCTTTTAGTTTTATTAAAAACCCTGTTTTAAGGCCATTGTCCACAAGAGCCTTATGTCCTGTGGATGGAAGAGCTAAGACACTGGCCACCATATATATGTCTAGCTCACTCCTGACAATTCCTCAGGACAGAGAACCCAGGAGCACAAGAAATGGGGATTCACGCTTCATCTGAAATCCACACGGGCACCAAGGTGGAGAGCAGCTCACACCCGTGTGTGTCAAGAGCCCACAGGATCCAAGGCCATCTTCGCACATTCCTTCATTCTTTCTCCAAAAAGACCTACATTTTACGCACACACACACACACACACACACACACACACACACACACACAACACAGAGTATGAAGCCATTCACCCCAAATGTGGTACACTGACCATGAAGTTCAGATTCTCATCTGGCATCAGCATTGTCTTGGCAGCGTGTTCAGCTTTCCTGTCTACAGTCGTCTCCTTCTTGGGGCCCCAATAAGCCTCCTTCCAATCCACAGGTTCCAATCCCAATGGTAGATCCTAGCAGCCATGTTGTACTATGGAACCACTACTGCACGTGACTGTACCGTGTATCCCCAGAATTCGGATGGCGCAACCCTGACTCTGCGATTATATTTAGCAACAGGACCTATAAAGAGATAACTAAGGTTAAATGAGGTCGTAAGTATGAGGCCCCGATGGGAGAGGATTAGCGTCCTCCTGAGAAGAAACACCAGAAAGGTTGCCCACTCTCATTTTCCACTCTTTCCCCCCCATCTCTGTCACATGAGGACCCAGTGAGAAGGCAGCCATTTGCAAACCAGGAAGAGAGCCCTCTCCGCATTCCGACCATGCTAGACCTTCCTCGTGGCCTTTCCAACCCCCAGAGCTGTGAGGGAAATAAACCCTGTTGCTGAAGCCCCCAGCCTGTGGGGCTGCGGCACCCCGAGCAGAGAGCCCTCCCCGCAAAGCCTTCAGTGAGTGACGAGCCAAGGGCGGACACCCACCCAAACGACATCAGACAGATGTCCCCTCTTCTACAGTCTGGGAGACAGACAGAGAAAATTCAATTAGGCCTTGTCGCCCGTAAACCTGGAAGAGTCCTGGGATTGTCATTTTTAGACCTGCTCTGGTCTGCAGAGAGAGAAAAATGAAACTGGATGCGCCGACTGAAGCAAGGATGACTAAAAGACAGAGAGCGCTGCCCGAGTTTCTGACAACTCACCCGCAGGTCCGTTCACCTGCCTTCAGGGGGGGGGCTGTATCCGTGCCCTTGGGCCCCATCAACGCTCCCAGAATCACAACAAATCCTCGTTTGGCTTTGGCCAGCACAAATTGGGGTTCTGGGGGGAGGGTTGTTTTGTTTCATGTACAATCAAAAGAGCCCTAAGTGATCTATGTGGACAGGGACTTTGAGACCCTTAAAAGTCAAGACGGTGTCCTTCTCCGTGTTGATTTAACTGCCCTACCCCAATGGCAAGCGTTCACATTCTAAAGAAACCAAAATGACAACCACCCGTGGAACGGAACCAACCAGGACATGCCAGAAAAGGCTCCTCAAAGAACCAGAAACAGAATACAGCCCCAGTCAAGCTCCACACAAAAATCACCCTTAAATAACAATCACCTCTCTTTGCCGGGCCATCGATCTTACACAGATTCTAAGGATACCATGTTTTTTCTGTCTCATGTGCCTCACATACCGGGGATGCGTTCAGCAAGTGAAGAATAAAAGGCCGTTTCCATTTCTGATCCCACCCTCTGCCAACCATACCAGGCACACATCTGCTAGAATAAATGGTTGCTATAGAAATCACCATTTTTGGAACAGGCAAACCCAGTGTCTGGGAGAAACGCAGCCATCCCAATTCTCAGTGAAATCTGTGGGCCTGGGGCTTGGGACGTGTCTTGGTGGAGACCCAGCACCTGGTGACTGAACTAACCTGAGACGGGGCCGTGACACCTCGCATCTCAGAGAATCTATCTTGACAATCCAGGGTGAAGAGTGGCCAACCGGCGCGGAAGTCATGCTAGAGGTCCCTCCCTTGGGAGCAGAGTCACAATGTGGAGACATCTGTGAAATGCTATAAACTGGCAGTGTCGTAGAGGGGGTGGAGCTTTGGTATCTGGGATCAGACGGTCCTGGTTTCAAATTGTGGCTATTACCCATTCTGTGTCTCTTCCCTCGTCTATAAAATGAAGATAACAATAGTCCCTATTTCCTGGGACTATTGTGATTATTAAATGAGATAATGTACATAAGTATTCAACTCATGGCAGCAATATATACACATCATGGCAGCAAACTATTTCTACTAACGGCCCCTGGCGCTGGCCAGAATCAAGAACCAGACTTGGGGCGGCAGAGACAGAGAACAGAGCCATGGATTCCGTGTGTCAATGTGGGGAGGACACCACCTTCTCATCTCACTGGAAGCCCAACTGCAGGTCAGACTTCCCCTCTGGAGCCTGCTGAGGATCACCAGGACTTCGGTGCCCCCACTCAGGTGCCAGGGTGCTCTGCAGACAGCTCCTAACCTCTTCCGAACTCCGCCTTGGGTGGCTTCAGATCGGCCGCCGGAAGTCAGCCGTGGGGGGAACATTTACATCATGCCAAGCAGTAAACACCATAAATGGGGTGCTTTTTATCCGGGAGAACTGCTTAACCAAGCCCCGGCACGTCAGTGGGAGGGCTGCCTCCCCAGGAAAGGGGGATCGGGAAACATTCAGTACCGAAGAGTCAGGACGACCCTAGGGTTTCTCTGAATACGGGTCAGCAGGATGTCACAAGACCCAGGAATGCAACTGAGCATCCCTGACTGGCCCTCTGGTTTCTTTCCCAGCCAGTCAACGATGGAGACCGGCCGACGAGGCCCTGTCATAGGAGTTGCCATCTTGGAGAAAAGGATGGAAAGAAGAGTCCGGCAGATTTGGAGAGCAGACAGTCTGGAGGTGAGGGAGGAAACAGAAAGCTGAATGTCCATTCGCCCTTCTGATTCTCATTTTTCTTGTTCACCTCCTACCCCTTCACCTCTACTCCGGGCCACGCATTATCACCGCGAGCACAGACCCTGGCAAAGGCCCTCAGGCCCCAGGGAAGGCCCTGGCTTGGCCCCTCACACAGCACTGCCACCAAACACGTAAGGCATCCAAGGCGATGCAGAGAAGGGGCCCAGGGGAACGGAAACTCAGGGCTCCGGGGATAAGGGGTGACGGAGTACGGGGCTGGCAGCAAGAGGGAGAGGAACCAAGATAAATGGGCCAGATCCAAAGAGAAACTCTCTCCCACATCAGAGCGACTTACAGGGGGAACAGAATTCAGTTTTAAAGGGTGAGATACTAAGCAGACCGAGGAAGAGAAAAGATGGCAGAGGAAAGGAAGACGGAGGAGGCCAGCAGGAGCCCAGCCAAAGGCCGGGGTAAGGGCCAGCCTGTGACCTGCATCTTGTCCCTGGCTGCTTCCCTGTCCCCACTAGAGGTTCTGGCTCCACTGCCCCAAGAGAACCTGGGGGACCTGGGGCAGCTGGGAAAGTGGAGAAAGACTCCGGCTGGCTGTAGGCCAGGTGGGGGACCCCACCTGTGCTCCCGCAGGGTCTTCCGGCAGCCACCAGCTCATTCCTCTGCCCCCGGATGAGACCCACGGCCATGCCCACGGGACTCCACCCCTCTTCTAACCATCAGAGAAGACCATCTTCCTCCCCAGAAATCCCTCCTCTGAAGAGGCGTCTCTGGCTCCAGGGTAATCAGCCCACAGAGAGAAGAGCCATCCTCGCCAGCAGCCCCCCGTGGCCCTGGGAGCAGCTGCTGTGTCCCCGGCCAGGTCCCAGGCCCGCCACCTCCTAGCTGCGTGATGCTGGTTGAGGTGCAACACCACTCTGGGCTTCAGTTTGTTGTCCGTCCTCTGATTTTACCATACTCACTGCAAGCCTGTTGTGAGGATGCGGTAAGATCTGGGCTTTAAAGCACCAAACACAGGACTGACTCACACAAGGGTTCACAAGCAGACGGCTGAGTTCTGGCTGTTGTGTAGACCCACACTCCCCAGCACTGCACAGACCCAAACAGACGTTTTCTACCTGTCCAGGGAGGCCAGAGCCCCCCACCACGCTGTCCAACTGTAACTCCTGTGGTCCCACCCCCCACACAGCGCCTGTCAGGGCTCTCTCTTTCCGACTTCACCACAAAGGGGCCTGGGTGCCATTCAGGAGAGCAGTGGGTGCAGGGGCGCCTGGGGGACTCAGTCAGTTAAGCTTCAACTCTTGATTTCAGCTCAGGTCATGATTTCATGGTTCACATGTTCGAGCCCTGCCTCAGGCTCTATGCTGACAGCAAGGAGCCTACTTGGGATTCTCGGTCTCTACCCATCCCCTGCTCATGTGCCAGCTCTCTAATTCTCTCTTAAAATAAATAAGTAAACTCTCAAAAAATACAAAAAGAAATAAAAATAGAACTCATTTTAAAAAGAGAGAGAGCAGCAGGTGCAGAATTTGCGGGCCCTTAGTGAGGATCCTTCATAGGAAATCCTACAGGAAGTCCGGGTCCCCAAAGGGGAAGGTGGAATGCTGGAGAACGAGCCCCCTCACTTACACACGCCACCCCGTGAACTCTCCATCACAAAGGTCAGCCTGGGAGGCGCCTGGGGGGCTCAGTCGGTTCAGCTTCAACTCCTGATTCCAGCTCAGGTCACGAGCTGACCGTTCATGGGTTTGAGCCCTAAGTCTGGCTCTGCACTGATGGTGTGGACCCTGCTTGGGACTCTTTCTCTCTCCACCTCTCCCTCCTCACTCTGTCTCTTTCTCAAAATAAACAAACAAACACACATATATATTATAATAATTACATATATATAAATGGTCACCTGGAATGTCGCCTGAATTCCAAGTCGCTGCCTGAGCGACGTGTACATCCCTATCCCTTTGCTGCTCGGATCCAGGGTCCCTTACCTTGCGAGGAGGAGAACATGAGAGCTGGAAGGAAGACTGTCTCATCGGACACATACCCCACCTCCTCTTCCTAGAAGTACTATTCTCTCCCTCACCCCTCACTCTAGACCGATTCTGTTCTCCCCGGTCGGCAGGGGCCACGAAGCAGGAACCCAAGGCTCCGCTCTCCGGCCTCTCAGAGCTGCGGTTTCCTCAGGGACAATAACCGTGTGCTCTCCAAATTCTAAGACAGCATCATACACATTTGAGGACGAGTCAAGATTACAAATATAAACATAAAACTTCTCCCGCCAAACCCCAGCCTCTTTCCCCCAGATCCTATAGATTTTATAAAACAATCAAATATGCATTCCATCCAACAGACTAATTCCAGACACACACCTGGGCTCCTGTGATAAAGTCAGTTGTGTCTATGCAGCCAAGGATGAAAATTTCATAGAATCGCGATTTCATGTCACCAACTACAAAGGATTAATTAGGAGCGAGCAAAGGGCTCATGGCTCGGGAACCCAGACCCAAGAAAATCTCTATCTCTACTCTCCAGATGTCAGCACACACACGAATAAAGGTCTTTGATAAAAACACTTCTCGTTATTCAGGGGACTCCAAAAATACTATTTTCTGCCACGGAATTGAGATACTTCTGAGACTTACACACTCTATCATTGAAAGTCAAAGAACACAACTGAATTAGCACACAGACTCTGCTGATCAAAGTTTCTTTCCTTCAAGACCCACTGCAAGCAGATAGACTACCTGTGACAGAATTTTTATAAGATCTCAACAGCACGTCCAAAATACAACCACTTTTCTACCCAGAACTTCTTTTAGATTACCCAAGCAAAACCCAGGACTCTCTCAACCCTCTCCCTTTGTAACCCTCCTGGCCAATCCACGAGACCCACCCACCACCTCACCCCTATGATCTGCCCTTCCCGCTCCACCTCCTTGGCTGCAGCCATGATGCAGCCTGCTTCTCTCTCACCCCAACCCGGGACAGGCTCCTGAAGTGGGGCCTCACTCCAGGCTAACTCCACCTGTTTGCCCTCGGTGTCACGCTTGGGGGCTTTTTTTTTTAAGCTCTATTTGAGTAACCTCTACACCCAGTGTGGGGCTTGAACGCTTGACCCCGAGAGCGAGTCCCACGCTCCTCCAACTGAGCCAGCCAGGCGCCCCTCAGAATGCTCTTTCTACAACACACTTCCTGTTATTTCACTCCCCTGATAAAATCTTTCACATCTTCCTTCTGCTGAGCAAGCAAGACCTTCCTCACAGGCTCAACATCGCCTCCAACCAATACCTCGGCCCACTTTTCTACACATCTCAAGCTCTAGGGAAACCAAATGGCGGCCGTGCTCTGCGCCTTCGTACCTGCCGTTCCTTCTACCCAGAATGCCTTTCTCTGGTCTCACCAGTGACCTTCCTCTCTTTCATCTTCCAAAACCCTCCTCAGATGCCACCTTCCAGCACTCTTGTCTGCAGCCTCCCCAAAGCCTCCCTCTACACCTTGTTCTCACCTTATTACCACTTACTAGACTATACCGTACCACGTCTTCATCTCCCGCTAGTGGACAAGTGCTTGGGGACAAGGACCACGTCATTGGATTTCTGTACGCCCATTGTCTGGTGCACATGGGACTCGATAAATGCTTGTTGAATGAGTGAAGCAGTTGTGTCTGGGCCTCTCCTGAAGTCCTCCGACGTATTTTCTAATTCATGGTTGTAGGGAACAGGTTTCACTCTACCTTTTATTACAGCCATTGGAGCACTAGTTCAGACCCCAAATTAAGGGCAAGGAAGAGCAGTGTGCTTCTCCGTCACTTTTCCAATGGAGCCAAACACATCTAGCAGGTATTCAGTAAATATTGGATGAATTGAATAAAGGAAGTTCAAAGCTACTCGACAGTGGAGACCTAGCTTTAGAGGGTGCACACACACACACACACACACACGCACACACGCACACACACACACACAGCTCAAGCACCTACACAGCAGGCCCGAGAGGTTTCCAAATGCCCAAATCTCTCTCTTCTGAGCCTAGGGTTACAGAAGGTCAGATTCCACGGACAATGAGAAGTCCCGCCGAGCTGGAAGGAAGACTGGACCATTTCGGGTCAGTGGCCCCCAGATGTCCGCGTCCCCATGAGCCCCCACTTCACCTAGAGTGTCTGTTAAACACCCTTCAGCGCATTACTTCTTTCCTCCAACGCCCGCGGCCGCCCATCTTAGCAACCCTGGGGGCTGAGAGTTGGAAGTGAATGTTTTCTTGGCAAATAAAAAAAAAGGACCGTGGGAACCCATCTCCGGGGTCTACGCCCAGTGATTCTGATGCCCCGAGGGGCGGGCGGGGGGGGGGGGCAGAGGCAGCCCGCAGCCCATCGCTCTGGACAAAAACGTGGGAGCAACATGCGAACGCACGCGCGCCCGCGTGGGGAGCCCTCCCGCAGAGCCGCAGACCCCCTGCCTCCCCGTCCTCCCCCCTCCCGCTCCCCAGGAAAGATAAATCAGCGGCCTGTCAGCGGAGGGCAGCCCAGGCAGGCGTGTTCCTGTAAGGGGCCAGTGGAAACGTCTTTGATTAATGAAAGCTTAATACGCGCCTGTTAGCCTCTCTTCAGCCGCTCTGAAGGAAGACAGATCCCTCCGGACAGGCTCTAAAAGGAAGGGGAGAAAGTCCTGCCGCACGCCCGCTGCCCCATCGCCAGAGGCGCCCTCCCCGCTCCTGCCTCCCAGGAGCCCCCGCGCCCAGGAAGGAATGTGCGGGGACCCCCCCCCCAGCGCTCCCCCAGAAGAATGCAGACTCTCGCCTTCTCACTAAAACCAACACCTGCCCATGTGCTAAGAGTCCTCTTGAAGTCCCAACAATGGACATCAAAGCTGATGTTTGGAAGTCGAGATAACAAGGGAGTTAAAAAAAAAAAAAAAAAGAGGAGAAAGAAACCACCACCAACAAAGGTCTGTCTCACCTTTGACCTCTGGAGAGGAGACAGCCCTCCCCCCCCCACCCCCAACATGTTGAACTGAGCCAGAGGACACACACTCTCCTGGCTCGGTCACATTCACATACAAAAGCAATGGCTCCTTTCTCTAGAAGGTCTTTCCCCAAGCCGGCAATACAAAGGCTTGGGCTCCTCAGGTGAGCGCAGACCAACTAAAGGGATCCGCGGGCTGGCAGCCATATTCTACCCGCACACACCTGCTCCCCCCTCCCCCTCAACAAAAGAAGGAAAAGTAGTGAGGAAGGGAGAGAGTGGGGAGGAAGGAGAAAGGGAGGGAGCAATCCACGCTCCTGAGATCTCCATTTCCGGGGCCCTGAAGCCCCGGCAACATGGCTGCTCTGTGGGACTTCTTTGAAAATCAGCTCCGCACCAGAACATTCAGAGAACACCTTGACTGCCCCCCACCCCCACCCCGGGTTTCCATCCCATGTGTTGAAAAATAACGTATGTTCTGTTCCTGGTAAGAACAGAAGCAAACGTTTTTTTGTTTTGTTTTATTTTGTTTTTACAGTCGCTTCAACCTAACTATGGTCCCTCTATGGCTGGAGCTCAACAGCCAAGGACACAGATCAGGCAGATATGGGAGCAGTGGGAAGATTTTTATTTTTTTAATTATTTATTTATTTTGAAAGAGAGAAAGGGAGAGGCGGGGCAAAGGAGAGACCAAATCCTAAGCAGGCTCCGTGTCATCAGTGCAGAGCCCCGTGCGGGGCTTGAACTCATGAACTGTGAGATCACGATCTGAGCCAGGATCGAGAGTCGGGACACTTAACCAACTGAGCCACCCAGGTTCCCCTGTGAGAAATTTTTTAAATATTCTGGACATGCGAAGGTCCCGAGCGTGACATGGAAAACTGACCATATACACTAAAGCCCCCCGTGTGTCCCTCTCTGGTCAGATTTCCCTCCATCCCTCATCCCAAAGTAAGCTATCTCTTCAATTTCCTCCTTCAAGTCTCCATCCATTATTCTATTTTCCAACAAACATCTACTGGCAGACACTGTGCCAAGTATGAGGGACACATTCTCTGACATCACCTCCAATTAGACTACCAGGTTCTTCTGGGAACTCAAGAGAAAAACAGTAGTATTTCTACTTTTTTTCCCAAAAATATGTCCTGGAGACAGAAATAGCACTATTTCTACTGAATCACCCACCACCTGGAGGTTAGAAGAGCCCACAGGATGAGATTTTCAGTAACAATTTTATCCCACCATCCATTACATCTACTGATAGATCGGCTTCCTAGCAGAAAACGAGTAGGACCTTAGTTTCCTCATGTACTTAGAAGTTGACTAATCTAGTCAATATCGGTTGAACAACTTTTTGTTGATGACTGACTAGCTGAACCCGCAAACACAAGAATGAGCTCCAGGTTTCAGTAAAAGACCACCTACACGACTAGACAGCTAGCCTTCGGCTGCCCCAGTCAACAGATTTGGTTTTGAAAAAGACCATTCCAGGTGCCTGGGGAGGCTCAGCTGGTTGAGTGTCGGACGCTTGATTTCGGCTCAGGCCATGATTTTGTGGTCTGTAGGATTGAGACCTGAGTCGGGCTTTGGGCTGACAGTGGGGAGCCTGCTTGGGATTCTCTCTCTGCCCCTCCCCTGCTTGTGTATGAATGTGCACACTTGCCCTCTCTCTCTGTTTCTCACTCGATCTCTCAAAATAAACATTAAAAAAAAATAAACAAAGAAAAGAAAAGAAAAAGATAACCCTAGCCAGCTGCATTTAAGAAAAGGACACAGAGAACAGGGATCAAAATAGAAGGAGGGATAACACAGGAGGGTCATCTACAGAAGGTCTGTATTGTTTTAACCTCCTCTCTTGAGCAAATCCCAAACTAACGATACATCACAAGGGCAAAGATCATGGCTCTTTGTCCTATGCCATCTCACTCAAAGCAGACCACTAACTTGTCAGGTACTCGATAAGTATCTGTTGGATAAGCTACCAACTCACCTCTGTCTGGGAAAAGCACATGATTAGATGCATTTTCGATCTGGAACATCCAGAGATCAATGCTAGGAGCTCTGGAATTCCTCCTTCCTTGGTTCTCTCTCTTCTTCCCAAAACCCTACTCAGCATCCGAGTCTATCCCTCAACCATATTTATGCAAAAATACACGCAATGTTGGACCTCAAGGCCCCCAACACCTCTTCGGAAAGATGACAGGCTAGTCTCAAGGGTATACAGGAGAAAGGGATGGTTGAGAGTTGATGTTTGGTAAATCACGGACTCGTAAATCATTATTATTCACAAACTGCTAAGCAGTGCAGAGTTCAAGTACATAAAACGGAATGACACTCTCCAGTGAACCTCTAAGATGGAAGAGGAAATACACAGAAGTGTTTCTGCCATGTCAGAGAGCAGTAGGGACTCGGAGAGGTAAAAACAGAGGACATGGAAACAGAGATGGTTTTACAGGGTTTTCATTTCAAGTTAAGTCGTAAAGACTAGGTGAGACCAGTGGAAAGGATGGGGGAAGGCTGCCTTCTATGGACACTCAGCTCTTCAGAAGCATGTCTTCAGAAAAGGGAAATCTTTGTGCTACAAGAATGTGCTAGAAGCACCAGAACAATGTTTGCCTTAGACAGAAGGGGGGCCTCAGCGGACTTCTCGACAGAGAAAAATCAACCTTTTAACATCATCATTCTCGCTTCTCTTCCTCCCCCTTTCCCTCCAGCATGATTGGCTCTCTTTCTCAGTATCTGGGTACTCCCCTCAAATTAAAATTCTGAAATGTGACCATCAAAGGCTTTCTACTACCCATTCTATAGACGTCATTGGGACACCTTTAAGTTAAATACATTATTAAGAGGTTGTGCGCTCAAAGGAACCACAGTCAGGACTACACCATTGATTATCCACTGGGAAAAATATGTGCGATGCATTCCACAGATAAAGGATTTTTTTCTGCATTTTTTTTCTTAAATCTTCTTAATCTTTTTCATTTATTTTTAAAATTCAGGTATAATTAACACAGTGCTAATTATAATTGTATAATTGTTAATTATACAATTGTACAATATAATGACTCAACAATATTACGTAAAAAATTTTTTAATGTTTTTATTGTTGATAGAAAGAGACACATCTGCACGCAAGTGGGAGAGGGGCAGAGAGAGAGGGAGACACAGAATCTGAAGCAGCTCCAGGCTCTGAGCTGTCAGCACAGAGCCCGACATGGGGCTCGAACCCATGAACTGTGAGATCATGACCTGAGCTGAAGGTGGGCGCTTAACTGGCTAAGCCCCCCAGGCGCCCCTCAGTAATTCAATACACTACTCAGTGCTCACCACAGTTAAGTGTGCTCGGAATCCCCTTCACCGATTTCAACCACCTCTCCCCCACCTCCCCTCTGGCAACCACCACGTTCTCCTCTACATTTAAGAATCTGGTTTTTGAGGGGACACCTGGGTGGCTCAGTTAGTTGAGTATCTGACTTCAGCTCAGGTCATATCTCACGGTTCGTGAATTTGAGCCCCGCGTTGGGCTCTGTGCTGACAGCTCAAAGCCTGCCTGGAGCCTGGAGACAGATTCTGTCTCCCTCCTTCTCTCTGCCCCTCCGCTGCTCATGCTTTGTCTCTCTTTTAAACATTTTAAAAAATTAAAAAAAAAAAAAAAAAGAATTTCAGGGTGACTGGGTGGCTCAGTCGGTTAGGTTCTCGATTTTGGCCCAGGTGATGATCCCACAGTTTGTGGGATCGAGCCCTGCGTGGGACTCTGTACTGCTAGTGCAGAGCCTGTTTGAGATTTTCTCTCTCTCCCTCACTCTCTGCCCCTCCCCCACTCCTGCTCCCTCCCTGTCTCACAATAATAAACATTAAAAAAGAAAAAAAAGAATCTAGTTTGTCTTTTTTCTTTGTTCATTTATTTTGCTTCTTAAACTCCACATACGAGTGAAATCATACGGTATATGTTTCTTCTCGGACTTATTTCACCTAGCACTATGCCTTCTAGATCCATCCATGCTGTTATAAATGGCAAGATTCCATTCTCATTTACAGAGGAGTAATATTCCAGTGTGTGTGTGTACACTTTTTTTAAAATTATTTTTGAGAGACAGAGAGAGACAGTGTGAGCAGGGGAGGGGCAGAGAGAGACAGGGAGACACAGAATCTGAAGCAGGCTGCAGGCTCTGAGCTGTCAGCACAGAGCCCGATGGAGGGCTTGAACTTGCGAACCGTGAGATCATGACCTGAGCTGAAGCCGGATACTTAAGCGACTGAGCCACCCAGGCGCTCCTACATCTTCTTTATCCATTCATCTGTGGATAGACGTGTAGCCTGCTTCCCTCTCTTGAATATTGTAAATACTGCTGCAATAAACACCAGTCTCCACACATCTTTTCCAATCAGTGTTTCCATTTTCTCCGGGTAAATACCCAGCAGTAGAATTACCGGATGGTAGGGGAGTTCTATTTTTAAATTTTGAGGAGCCTCCACACGGATTCCAGAGCGGCTGCACCAATCTGCATTCCCACCAACAGTGTAGGAAGGTGCCCCTATCTCCACATCCTCGCCAACATCTGTCATTTCTTCAACAGGTAAAGGATTAATATTTCTGACTAGGATAAAGAGAAAATCACTATACGTATAAGGAAAAGGCCGCAATCTGCTAGAAAAACATGCACAATGTTCCAAATATTTGAAGTAGCCAAGTTTTTCCACCTTTTCTTTTCTATACTTTGGGTTTTGTGTATAACTTTTCAAAAACATGTATTACATTGTTCAAAATGTGTGCCTCCACACACAGGCACCCAAGAAAACACATCCGACAAGGGCTCGCAAGAAAAAAATGACTTCTTTCCTGAAGTGGGTCTAGAGTCTCAGAAAAGAACAGAGTTAGGGTAAAAAGGGAAGAGACAAAATGTGTCTCAACAGTAGCCAACGAAACACCAGAGATACATAAATTCAGCATTGTAGCATCCGCGGCCCCTGAACGACTAGACGATAGGTTGAATTAACGGGGAGATCACTCATCACAAACCATCAGCGCCGGGCGAGGGAGGCGGGAGGAGAAGAACACAAGGTTGCAGCTCTGTCAGCACGAAAGTGTCAGAACAGCTCATGTAAAATCACTCCCGAAGGAACGCTCAGCCCTTCATGGGACGCGGTGGTCTCTGTAATCTCATTCATAATGTTTGCCTTGGCTGAGGTTCTAAACCACAAAAACATCTGTAGAGAAGGAAGCGACTGAGTTCAATGAAATCATTCTGGAAACTTCTCACACATTCAGAGCAGTTTCATGAAAGGACAATGCAGTGAATGTGACGCACTGGAAGGATGGTCTCGGGTCGCACCCTTTCCCTGTCCACGTGCAAGTGCAGGGGGGGGGGGGCGTTCAGAGACGGAGGGCAGGAGAGATGAACAATTTCAGGATCACAGCCAATTACACAGGTTGGTTTTAATTTTGAAACTAATGCTTAAATACCAACGGTATTGCCTTCAGCTCTCTGGAAACTACAGTGTAATTAGGTTCACTCAACTTAACTTAAAACATGTCCAGTCATTAAAATTTTTCTTGATCCAGCCAAGTTATCACACACACACACACACACACACACACAAACACACACGCGCGCGCGCGTACGCTCAGATCTCTAAGCCAAAAGTACATCAAGTCCCCAAGAAATAGCAAGAACATGTCTCTGGTCTTCAGAAACCACACTCATGTTTCATGACCTTTCTTAAAGACAACGTTCTCACGATTAATTAATTTATGAAGAGCCCCCCCCCCCCAAGGCACAACAGGTTCTATGCAAATTCTTGAGCTTTTAAATTATACTGTTAATGAAAGCAAATAAAGGCAGTTAAAAGGCAATTTGCTCAATTGGTGTTAATATTTAAGCACAGCATGTGTAAAAACAAGATCACAGAACTCAGTTTTTACCAAGAAAACTTTAACCCAACTTTATTTCCAAAAGATCAGCCGCGTTACCGAGAATCTTTTTTTCCCCTTACCCTTTAGCATCAGGTAATGAGGCTTTTTATTAAGTAAATATTTCACATTAACCTCATCAGTTTCTATCACTTAGAAATTCCAATCTATAAAATCAAATCAGCTTAATCATGTTTAGATTAGATCCCGCATCCTGAAGGCAAACTAAATTGTTTACATCTTCCCTCTGCTTGGCACACATGAGCACCGAATTCCAAAGGTGTGAGAGTCCCAGAAAGGCTTCCGCGGCGGCCCTGTTCCCGGGCTCTCCCCTGTTGCCCGACCCGTATTCCTAGAACCTGGACCCCCAAAACCAGCTCGCCAGCCTCGGCATCCCTGCCAGCTTTCCAGAGAGCTCACACAAAGGCCCTCAAAGTTTAGAGGCCGGGCAAGAGCTGTGGTCGTGCCCACAGTGTGCCCAGACCCCCTCCAGGGAGGTCAGATCAGAAACACGTCACTGCTCCTGGAAACCCCAGACTGTTACTCAGGGGGAGTCTGTGCCGCAGAAGACTGCTTTCTCCCCACCTGCCCTGCTCTGCACCTAGGTAGAGCACCCCAATCTCCCAGAAAGCCTGAGCCCCTCGAAGAAGAGGAAAATGGGGAAAGGGTGGACCCCCAGGGTCCCCACCAAGGGCCCTGCGCATCCTGCAGCTCACACGCGCACACATCGCTCTCCCACACTCTTCATGCCCGTCTCTGGGGGTCTGGTGCCCTCAAAACCCAGCATTTCAAAGTCGTGCAATTTTTCATAGGGTGTTGAAGGTCTTTAAAGTACTTGAAGGCTGGACTCCCTCCAGAGGTCCTCACGCGGCCCGTCGGCTCCCTCCCCCAGGCCCGGCTCCAGCACACCTCCACTTCCCTCACCGCTCTGCCCAGCTGTCCAGCTGAGCCACAAAACCTACATGGCGCGCTGCCTTCCAGAACCAAGGCCCCGGAGAGCGCCAGTCCTGTCTGCACTTCCCCAACTCCGCACAGCCAGCTCCGGCCCGGTGTCTGCCAAGGGACCCTCTGGCAGAACACCCCCGGGACAGCCTTCTCCCCAAACTCAAAGGCTTGATCTCTCCCCTCCCCCCTTCCCTCCCCTCCCTCCTCCAACCCTCCAGCCTGCTTATCCCCAAACCATTTCTATTCGATTAAGGGGACTGGCTGCCGCTGGGATGTTTACATTCGGCTCACTTCCAGGCCATAACCCGTCCTGAGGGAACACATTCCTGGTCAGGGCAATGGAAAAAACTATGCAAAACATCTGGGCCTCCCTGGGCTCCCAACTCCGGCCTTGGGGAAGTCCATCAACCTCCAGGTCTCTGCAAGCGTGTGCGGCACCAGGGCTTGAGGGACAGGGAGTGGCTTCCAGGGTCGGGGATGCCGGGCAAAGCGGCAGAGGGTTTCAGGCTAAGCCAAAGATGCCACACCTCAAAGCACAAAGAACCCATCTGACTCGGCACAGGCCAGTTGGTACTTCTGGGGAAGCAGGACTTTCCAAAAGGCCAGGTCAGCACGGAGACAGAGTTCCTTAGACACGGCCACACTTACCTGGAGAGTTACTAACAGGCCAAAGTGAGTTCCACTGGAAGAAGGAACAGACATCCCGATAGAGGGGACACGTCCCACGCCCTCCCTTTCCTCCTCCTGACCCCCTCCCATGGGCTCCCCTCCATGAAGCCTTGACAAATGCATCCAAGCCCCCGGCCTCAAAATGAGACAGGCACACTGAAGAAGCCAACCATAGTTTGGCAAAGCCATTCTGGCCAGATGTCCTTGTCTACCCACCAAAAGTAAATCCGGTCTATCCCAATATCCGCAGAGAAAATCCACGAAGGCAAGAACACAGGCTAAGCAACGAGACAGACTTGGGTTTGATTTCCAGTTACCCAACTTAAAAGCAGGGGCCAACTATCCAACCTCTTTGAATTTCTCTGGTGTGCAAAGAGTTGTCTCAACTGTTAACACCAAAGGCCCGTGGTGGGGACTGAATGAGGTGATGTGTGCCAATGCTGAGCCTGCCCACCATAGGTGGTCAACCCCAGGAGCTCCCTGACACCTTAAGAAATCAGCCATCACCACCACCTAGCCTCCTCAACCCCTACGGACAATTTCCTAATAGCTTAGTGTCTTGTAGAGAGTCAGTGGGGAGGGGCGCCTGGGTGGCTCAGTTTGTTAAGCGTCCGACTTCGGCTTAGCTCATGATCTCGTGGCTTGAGCCTCACTCGGGCTCTGTTTACAGCTCAGAGCCTGGAGCCTGCTTCAGACTCTGTGTCTCCCTCTCTCTCTGCCCGTCCCCCACTCATGTTCTGTTTCTGTCTCAATAATAAATAAATATTTAAAAATTAAAAAAAAAAAAAAGAGTTGAGTGGGGAAAGGCGAGAGGGAAGGGGAGGGAGGGAGAGGGAGGAAGAAGGCAGAAGACCGGCTCAAAGTTTCACCGTGACGTTAAAGAGAACTCCTTCCAGAACGAGGAAGCAGACAGTGATGACTGAGGAGACCCACAAAGGAGCACACGGACATCAATCCCACGCTAACACTAGGATTCTGTCACTGCTCCTGCCAACACAGAAGCTGGCTCACTGAGTCACACTGGGCTTCTTCTAGAAAGGAAAACCACCAGAAAAAAGGTTCCTAAGATGCTGGAGATGACAGGTGGCCTTGCTCGTGAGCCACTTTCTAATGGCTGCAAATATTTTGTCCACTCAGCTGCTCTCTAGGCCCCCTTTTGTCAGGGCCTGGGGTCTCTGTGCTAACGCTGGCCCCAAAAGGCCATCTGGGCTGCCGTCCTACCCACAGAAGTTTAAATAGCTCAATGAATGAACCCAGGAATTAATGGTCCCCGGCAGCAAACCCTCGCAGAGTCTTCTACAATGAATACTTCCTAAGTAGAAGCTAACAATCATAATAATGAAAGTGGGAGGGGGGAGAGGGATCCGATTACCAAGTAGACTTACTGGACAGAACAAAACCTAGTCCCAAATCTCCCACTACGTTCTCTAGTCATACCAGGTTAATTTGAAAATCTCCCCAGACAGGTCAGAACCAAAAACAACAAAAACCCTGTCGTACTGCACACGGTCTCCAGCCCTCCCGGTCTAGCTCTGCTCCTCCTGGACAAACATCTATCTCCAAGGACATTTTCATCAACGTATTACAGATTCAAGAGTACAGATTGCCTCACAATGCCTGTCACACATCCACATCACAGGGCTGAGAGAAAGGGTCCCACACCCAGCCGCGGGGAGACAGACAATCTTTCGGTCACTTCTAATAAAGAACACAATTGTCGGGACACCTGGCTGGCTCAGTTGGTTAAGTGTTCAACATCAGCTCAAGTCACGATCTTGTGGTTAGTAGGTTCGAGCCCCATGTCCGGCTCTGTGCGGACAGCTTGGAGCCTGGAGCCTGCTTAGAATTCTATGTCTCCCTCTCTCTCTCTGCCCCTCCCCTGTTCGTACTCTCTCTCTCAAAAGATAAATAAACGTTAAAAAAATAAACACAATTGTTTTTCAGGGGCGGAAATTTTTAACCATCACTTTGATGGGCTCAAAACTCATGTTCTTCGGAGAAGAGACGCCCGGGAGAGAGGATGCCTTTGAAAAGTGACCTGTCCCGATATGCAGGGAAGCCCTGGGCAGACCCACCGGGTCTGTTCACTCCAAACAAGCAGGCGCTTCGTCACCAAGGAGGCCAGAGCACGAGGAAACCGGGCTCATCTGAGAGTTAAGTTAGATCTAAACGCAGAGTGGTTGACAGCACCTGACAAGGTCCATAAAGCTCTTCTCCGGACCTCACCAGAACCAAATAACCAAGAACACGCAAGCACACTTTGAGGCAAGTCAGTCACATGACTCTCGAGGTTTCTCCAGGACCCGGGTCATAATCCAGCAGCGAAAACCCAAGAAGGCATGAGGAGAACAGGTAAGAGGGTCTCGTTCAAGCCGTCACCCTCGCTGGCAGAGAAGCCACGGCAAGTCACTGACCCCTCCAGGGCTCCACCCCCTATCCACAAACCCAAGGACATCCTCAGGGCCCCTTCCACCTGGGGGCTGGGGTCACTATACCGGGTAACAGAGCTGTCTTAACCAGCGGCCTGTGAACAACGTGCGTGGACCTCTGTGTGGACTCCTGCCCCTCCCCCCAAGCCCGACTGGTGAAGAGGAGACTTGTCAACAGGAATCTACTTTCAAAAACCCATCTAGTGGGCACTGGGCTAGGGGGGTTGACGTGAGGGGTCGACTTCTGGGATCTGAGGACCCTCCGGCAGGAACACCTAAGATGTGGGGAATTCTCGACCTCGTGGGAAGCTGTAAGGCAGGCTGTACTCTGTTTATTTATTTTTCACAGTGAGAGAAAGAGAAAGAGGTAGAGACACAGAGCAGCCCCAGCAGGCTCTGCGCTATCAGCACGGAGCCCGACTCGGGACTTGATCCCACAAACCAGGAGATCATGACCTCGGCAAAATCAAGAGAGAAACGTTCGACCGACTGAGCCACCCAGGCACTCCTCCACCATAACTGTTAAGGCAATAACAAGACGAGAGGCCCCGTGACCCCAAAAGAGAGTAAATAAAGGACCACCTCCTCTTCGCAGAGGTGACATTTCAGAAAGGAGCGGCTGCCCGTCACTGTTGAGAGTGGAAAGAGCAGGCAAGGCGGCCCCGCCACCAAGACCAGCGTTTTCCTAACGATGCTTGACTGCTAGAGGTTAATACAGACTGGAGGGGTGGGGGGTGGGGGCGGAGAAGGGGGGGAATAGGAGAACATTATGCCATTTTAGAATGCTACTTTTATTTTAAAAGCCATCATGTGTAAAGCATTAGTGTTTTTGAAATTGCATTCTTGAGTTAATTAAATGGACAATCTTTTATACATAAAAGTGAAAGAAAGCAATTAAAAGCTAAATGAAGAAACCCCGCCTTCCCCTGGCGACCAGGGCTCCCGCAATCCCTTCGCATTAACGTGGAGCCAGGACAAGGCTCTCCCGGCACCGCTGTCCAAATGTCTCTTTTATGGCACCCACGGTGACAGTCTGAGAAGTATCTGTCTTCCTTCTAAGTTTACCTAGGAGACCGGCAGGCTGGGAGGAGAAGGAGCCTCATCCAAGCGCATTGATAAACAAACCAGCGAACTCCAACTCCGAGAGGCCAACTCTCTGGCTCCCACGAAACCAAAACACATACCACACCTTTTTTTTTTTTTTTGTCACCTCCACCTAAAAACAGCCACACCCAGGGTTCCACCCAAGAGAACTAATTCTGAGTTTGGGGCTGTCCAGCTAGCCCCAGCTCACAGGCTTGCCGCAAGAATCGGAGAGGTGTGCTCAGATGAAAACAGAAAGGAGGGTCAGAGTGTGGGAGGAACTTCCTAAGCCGACTGCTGGTATCCGCCTGGCAAGGGCCAACACGCCAGGGGTCCAGGTGGTCACAGACGGGTCTTTGCCCAGGGGGTGGATGGCCGTGGGTGGAGCTGGGAGCTCCCCTGGAATAAAGCAAGGGTGGCTGGGGGATGTTAACCACCCAGATCTCAGAGAAAACACGAACTCCCCACCCCCCTTCTGATGCCTCAGTGGACTCAGTCCCGTCACTCCCAGTGGCTGAGATCAGTCTGATGCTCGACAAGAATGTCCCAACCATAAGAGGCACGACCTTTCTCCTCGGCGTTAGCCGGAAGCAAAGCAAGAATTAGTCAACGTCCGTTCAGCCGGGTGGTTTTCCAGCAGACACGTGACGCGGGCTCCAGAAGGACAGTCTCTGTGTTGGAGTGGGTGGGCCAAATGCCACGATGAGTTGCTTCCAGGGCCCAGGTCTGGTGGTTTCCAGACCATAAGAGCTCCTACCTCTGGGCTTCCAGAAGGTTCATCCCTTCACTGAAGGGGACAGTCATGGCCAGAGAAGTCCAGGGAACGCTCCGCAAACCACAGCAACACAGCACCAATCCACTCTCCTGTCCCCGCTCCCCCTCGGCCCTGGTGACACGGAGCCTGCTGGGGACAGGGCTGGCTGTGGCTGTGCTGGGGTACTTTCCTTACCCTTCCTGCCGTGGACAAAGGGGTAGAAGGGAAGAAAAGGCAAAGTAGAGATGGCCAGCCCTCTGGAAGAGAGCCGCCCAAATCTGGGGTGCTGGTCGACCCTCCGCAGCTCACAGCACCAGGTACAAGTGGGCGCACGTCTGCTAGTTACTCACAAAGCTGTGATAAGCCACTCCCTCTTGTTTCCGTCCTTTCTGCCTTAAAAGTAGGGACTGGAGTAGGGCTGAATGAAGAGTAGAACCTGGTTGGTTCCCAGCGGTCTCCGCACGTTCAACTGGGGAGAAACCAAACCGTTTAAGCCTCCACCTAATCCAAATGCAGAACAGGGAACAGGGCCACTGCGGAGAGGCCAGGGCTGGCCTCCGCTCCCTTCCAGAATCCGTCCTCGGCACGTGCTCCAACCCAGCACCTCGACCAAAAGGCCAGGGAGGGAAGGAGGAGAAAACTGGTGTGGACATCCCACGAATTGGAGTAGTCAGCCCACACCAAAGAAAGAATCGTCTGTTCGATTTCTCTTTGATTCCCCGGGCTCCACACCCCCACGCTGGCCTCAGGGCGGGGTGTCAACTAAGCCACCGAAACGAAGCTCCTCTGTGCGCCCCACCGTGGGCCTCCACGCCTCCTTGCGAGATAGGACCCCCAGCACCGGGGGCTCTGGCCAAGCCCTCCCTCGGCTCTGCGGCTGAGCTCACCTTGGGCCCCCGCTCATGAAAGGAATCCAGGATGGGTTAAACGTTACCTCTATCTCCACCCTGCATCTCCGAGACCATCTGATAAGGGCTACAGAAAACATCCTGTGTACAGAGACTCAGAGGCTGACCCAGGGTGGGGGTGCTCCAACGACACAGGGAGTTAATCCCCCGAGAGACGGGGCCCCCGCTCTCTGGAAAGTTCAGAGAAAGCAGAGGGAAGAAAGATTCCACCGCTGTTACATGTGGTTACCAAAACACAAACCCAAGTAGAGACTTCAATGTCCCAACGTATTAAAAAAAAAAAAAACCCAAAGCTCTTCGGTTCCTACCAGACGGTGCACACGTTAAAAAACAGACGCGGTAGGGGGGGGGGGGGCGGGCGGTGTCAGCAGAATGCTCAGCCAACCTGCAGCCCTGGGCAGCCCCCAGCCTCTGTGCCCATCACCAAGTTAATGGGGCTTCGGTGTTGTCCCAGGCTGGGGGCGAGGGTCTGCTCCTGCATTCCAGCCTTTATTTAATTTCCCTCCCCACATAATCCAGGCCGCTCCCTCCTCCCTTCCAGGCAGGACAGCGCTGGCGATGACCTCAAGGCTCTCTCAGCCCCTAGATTTTAACCTCAATAATCGCAGCGTTGTGGCTGGAAGCAGGAATAATTATCAATGCAACCGAGCGCCGTTTTCCTGCCTGGTTCAGCATCACTGCTACTGTAATTCCTGCCTTCAAATAAGGCCTTTAATGTTCCCGGCAGCTGAGGGGGGCATAGCAGGATGGTCAGAAAGGCGGCCACGTTTGAGTGGATCAGTTAACACGGCACATTCCAAGGAAGGACGTCAGCTAACACTTCTGTCCCCACCTGACACTCGACTGGCACTGCGGGCAGCTCTGATCCGTGTCAGGAAGCAAAGCCTTCGAGCCCGAGGAGGAGGCTGCTAGGAAACCTCCGGGACTGGCCTTTTTTTTTTTTTTTTTTTTTTTTTGCATTGCCCTAGGCTCTCCTGCCCATAAAATTCTCCAGGCACCCCGTAAATGATTAAATGCCTGTTCACCTCTGGGTAAGCCACACCTCGGGGGCACAGGACCCACCCCAGGGCTGTCGGCAAAAAGCACCGTCTTCCTACGTGTGCCAAGATCATCCCAGAAACACCAATCTGAGCATTTCCTAATGGCTTCATTTCCAGGAAGATGAGGGGGCGGGCGGGGGTTAGTTACCCAGAAGAAAGAAAAATGCGAACCACTGACTCCACCTTTTCCTTCTAACCTTTGATGGATGAGGAACGTGATGACAAATGACAAAGCTTTATCCTAAAAACCCCAGAGTGAAAAAACTCACCCAGGATCGCAAGGACGGCCCAGGCGTAGGACAAGAGCACGGGAAGAATCGCAGTCCGGTGGCCTCAACCCCCAGGGGGCCTCGAACCCAAACCCGGCTGCCCGCGGCTCACCAGGGCCTTCCGGCCACAAGGAGAAAGCTCTCCCGACACACATTTTAAGGAATTCTGTGTTCCTGGAAAGAGAAATTGCAACAGACAGCAAGTCCGCAGGGCAAAGCCGCTGCGGCCCAGCCTCCCGGGTCTGTGAAAAAGGACATGCCAGCCACCAAGGACCGTGTGCGGTGCCAAAGCCAGTATGTCACAGCAGACCCACCACAGAGCTGGACGGACCACCCGGCCCAAAAGGGGAGAAAACAGGAGGTCCCTGATGCCGAGGCCAACAGGCAAGGGAAATGCGGCTCTGTTGAGGACTTGTCCCCCCATAGTGGTCCCCGATTTCGTAAGGGAGGGAAACCCAGGCACCTGGGTGGCTCAGTCGGTTTAGCATCTGACTTCAGCTCAGGTCATGATCTCATGGTCTGTGGGTTCGAGCCCCGCGTCAGGCTCTGTGCTGACAGCTCGGAGCCTGGAGCCTGCTTCCGATTCTGTGTGTGTGTCTCTCTCTCTGCCCCTCCCCTGCTCGCAACTCTCTCTCTCAAAAATAAATAAACGTTAAAAAAAATCTTTTAAATAAATAAGGAAAAGAAACCCAAACCACTGGTAACAATCTTACCTTCCTTCCCCCTCGCCAGCTGGGACGCCACCAGTTCCATTACCACCACCCCGACGTATATAAAACTGGGCCACAGGGCACCTGCGTGGCTCAGTCGGTTAAGCGGCCGCCTCCTGATTTCGGCTCAGGTCACGATCTCGAGGTGTGCTGAGTTTGAGCCCACACCAGAATACAAACGGACTGGGATCGTCCCTCTTTCTCTCTGCCCGGCCCCCATCCCCCCACGCACAATGAGACACAGATACATGAATGCATCTCCGCTGTGTGCGGTGCCATGAAAAACACAAAGAAATAAAAGCAGGTCCTCTGGTCTCAAGAAGAGAAAGGAGCACAAAGGCACGAACGGTCGTTGGGCCCAACGGTAGTAGGAAAGACATCTGTGTGTGTTCAGTAACCCCGCACCCCATCTTACAGGACCCTCTGAAAGTGTAAGTGATCGGCCTAAGGACACACAATCTAAAAAGTGCCCAAGGGGCACCAGGGTGGCTCAGTCAGTTGAGTGTCCAATCCCCGATTCCAGCTCAGATCCTCACGATATCCTGGGTCTGTGAGTTTGAGCCCCACTTCTGGCACAGAACCTTCTTGGCATTCTTTCTCTCTCCCCCTCTCTCTGCCCCTTCCCCCCCTTCTCTCTCTCTCTCCCAATAAATAAACATTTCGAAAAACGAAGTGTCCAAGCTCTCAATCAAGGGCTGTCTTGGCTCCAGAACCCGGATGCTTTCTACCCTACCGTATCACATTGCTCTCACGCTTCCACTGAATCCTTCGAATAAACCAGTGGAACAGATGAATTAAGCCGACTACGCAAACATGCCGATTTGGCCCAAAGACTGTCAATGGGGAACTGCAGAATACAGGAAGGCGTGGATCGCAAATAAATGAATATTCTAAATCCCTTTACAGAAGCAGGTAACTGCCCAAAATATACAAAAGAACAAACCAGACTGCAGTGCTCTGGCCCTGTGGGCGCCTCCAGACCCAAGAGGCCAGCTCAGGAGACCACCTCTTCATTAACAACTCCTGTAGGGCCAACCCAGGGGGCCTCCTGGACTCCCAAGCCTGCCTTCCGTGTTAGGAAACCACGAAGTACCTGATCTTCCAAAGCCAGGACTTTGACAGCCGCTGTCTGGCCTAAGTTTATAATTACCCCAGTCTTGTAAAAGGTTAATCATTTCATAAAGGTAGATGCGCCCTATCTCACAAAAGTCTGTCAGAAAGGTCAGAGTCACTGCAGCTCTCAGCGCTGCGTGAGGATTAAAAGTCTCCCAGAAAATGAAAATAATGGGAAGGGTCTGAGCTCCGTTTCACCCTTTTCCATCTGTGGCTGAGAAAACGCTCGCCCACACCCCGGATTTTGCACCCTGCTCTAGGACTCCCCCAAATTGGAGGATGAGATACTAACTTGAACCAGTCTCTATTTAAGACATTTTTAAATTTTTTTTTAATTGTATGGTGGGCAGAGCAGGGGAGGAGCAGAAAGAGAGGGAGACACAGAATCTGAAGCAGACGCCAGGCTCTGAGCTGCCAGCACATAGCCTGATGTGGGGCTTCAAACCACAAACCGTGAGATCATGACTGAGCCGAAGTCGGACACTCAACCGACTGAGCACCCAGGCGCCCCTCGACTTAGATGTTTTTGTCATCCAGCCAGACCAGGACCACAAAAACTGAATATGCATCAAATACGTACGTCCTAGCAACTCAAAATAGGTCACCTGTCGTGTGTCCTATACACTGACCCTTGAACCACAAAGATTTTTTTCTGCATGGCCCAGGTATATTCCCTTAAGATTTCTTATTATCCTCTCTTCTCTAGCTGACTTGGTTGTAAGAACACAGTATCAAGACATGTAACGTACAGAATGTGTGTTCATCTACTGTTTAGGTGACCGGTAAGGCTTCTGTTCAATAGCAGGCTTTCAGTCATTAAGTTTTGGGGGAGTCAAAGTTCCATGTGGATTTTTGACTGCTCGGTGGAGGGGGGCCCCCACCTCCACACTGTTCATAAGGTCAACCACAGAATTGAGGGGGTGGTGGACAAACAGGTTTTTGCCCTGAATGCCCAGATCACCAGGCTGCCAGCCAGGCAGACGCAGCTTCAGCTGCCCTGGACGGGGACTGGTACACTCAGCTCACCAAGCCCTCCTTTCATCCACTTCCATCCAATTTGACATCTCCCTGGGCTGAACAGGCACAAGGAGAGATGACTGGATAAGCCACATGTTATCACGTGGGACACAGAAAGGGAAGTAACATTTTGCCACTAGTGATTAAGGAGAACCTGACAATCGGGGTTTAAAAACACACAAACGAAAATCAGGTCTCCAAATATATTAGCATCATTAACAGATCATGCCCCCAGGACCGGGCATCACGCAGCAGGCCAGCCGCGGCGGCCCCTGGAGTGCCCGGCAAGGGGGCTCCTGTTTCCTACCGAGCCCTTAACTCACTTTTTGGCAAGACAAAGCAGACCCATCTATGTGCGTGTCCACTGCAAGTCACCAATGCTAACCGGGGTGGAGACCGTGGAGTAATTCTTAAAGGGACAGAAACACTGGGAGGGCGTGCGCACCCGGTCCCCCCGTGGACACCAGCACAATGCCAGTGCGTCTGAGAATGTATTCATTCTACTGCGTCCCGAAGGCAAGGAGAGAAGTTGTATCACTGATGTGCTTTCTCCAAAACGGGAGGCCAAATGAAGAGCATCCAGGTGGCCTCCCTGCTGTCTCCAAAGCTGACTCCCCCATCCCCCCCCCCCCACCCACCCTCTACACACCTCCCCCCCCCCCACCCCAGCCTGAGGTGACTGACGCTGCACAGCCCCTAAGACCCATTGACTCAGCAGCGGGCGAGATCATAAGACAATAGTTCTCACCCATTAGTTAAAATAAAACCACCCTGGAGACTTAGGTTAAAACGTGTATTTACCAACAGCTTGAGCTTTGCTGCTGTTGGAAAAGCACCTATCGGGAAGGATCCGGAGTCGAGAGAGAACAAAACCGGTGTGAACCAGGGAGCCACGGAATAGATAAATCTAACCACCACCTCCATGTCCTTATTATAACTGCCCTCCTCCTTAACGGACCACATCATAGGCGTTATACAATAGATTTGAGATACGTGTGTTCGTACATCTGCCCCTCCCCCTCCCTCTGTCCAGTGGCGGGGCGGGATCACAGGCAGTGAGACCATTGTTTAGAACTGCAAGTCCATACTCAGAAAAGTCCAATCAATATCTTCCGTAGCACTTCTCTCTCCCCGGTAAGATCGTGGCTGGTTTAGGACACAGGCTCTGAAATGCAGCCTTAACACGCAGAACATTGCTCAACTGTTCCAGAAGCAGGTGTCATAAACAAGCAGCCACATGGCAAACATATTGATTTCTGAGGCCTTATCTCACAGCAACCGGTGCTCAGTTACCAGGCTACTTTACTATGTAATTTACTGCAGGCGAAGGGGAGCAGGGCCCAGGACGTCTGAAATATTTACTGGAGAACTCGACAGCGGCCTGGAGGCCTCCCACCAGGGGTGGCGACGTGCGAGCCAAACAGGAGGCATTCTGGGCTGGAAACCACGAGTGGGCATCGGCCTTGCCCTACTGCGGAACCCCACGGCCCAAACCCACCCCTCTCAGCCTGGGACCAGCGCCCATTACTCTGCTGGCACTACTGATCTCCAGCAACTCCTGCTTACACGAAGGAAACCCAGCTTGCCACCCTTATTGTTCTATAGTTTTTTTAAATGTTTATTTATTTTTGAAAGAGAGGGATAGAGTACAAGTGGAGGAGGGGCAGACAGAGAGGGAGACGGAGATTCCGAAGTAGCTCCAGGCTCTGAGCTGTTAGCACAGAGCCTGATGCCAGGCTTGAACCTACAAACCATGAGATCATGACCTGAGCTGAAGTCAGACGCTTAACCGATTGAGCCACCCAGGCGCCCCTAGGGTTTATTTTTGAGAGAGAGAGAGAGAGAGAGAGAGAGAGAGAGAGAGAGAGAGAGAGAAACAGACAGAGCATGAGCTGGGGAGGGGCAGAGAGAGACACACACACAGAATCCAAAGCAGGCTCCAGGCTCTGAGCTATCAGCACAGAGCCCGGCGCGGGGCTGGAACTCATGGACCGTGAGATCGTGACCTGAGCCAAAGTCGGACAGTTCACCAACCAAGCCACCCAGGTGCCCCTACCACCCTCATTATTTAAAATACAGATGTTTTGTTTCGACCAAAACGCTGCAAGAAAATTACCTCCATCCAGGACTTGGGTCAAACTGGACCCCTCACCTGGCCATCAGCCCACCCACCCCAAGATGAAAATCAAGGGGACGGGGAGGTTAGGACTCCGAAAGCTCCCACGCCGGTTATCGGGCACCCGTGACAATGTCTGGAGTTTGCTTTTTTCCAATATATATATTTAAATCAGACTTTTTATATATCCCAAGCTGCAAAACACCAAAAAAGATCCAACACTAATTAAAAGCAATCAATGTATGGCTACATTAAGTGGGAAGGCAGCTCTGTGTCTGGCGTTAAAGGTTGTAGGTTTAAAATAAACCTAGAAATGCCAAAGTTAAGCTTTGCAGATGAGTGCCAACGCGCCCACACGCCCGGTACTATATATACGGCCCGTACCTTCGGGAGCTGGCCATCAAACCCGCAGAAGCACAGAGCGAGGCGGCTGGCGGCAACGCCACGGCCGGGTAGAGGAAAGTTCCATTTCCAGAACTCTGCACTCTTCTTGAGAATCCGAC
This sequence comes from Suricata suricatta, assembly GCF_006229205.1. Taxonomy (NCBI): domain Eukaryota; kingdom Metazoa; phylum Chordata; class Mammalia; order Carnivora; family Herpestidae; genus Suricata; species Suricata suricatta. The sequence goes on along the minus strand of NC_043710.1, from coordinate 104,690,846 downwards.
AGACCTAGGCACCGAGTGTCCCTTTGAATTCCCTTAGGAAATTTTAAATGTTCATTTAAATTAAAACCAAACTGGGATGCCTGAGTGGCTCAGTCAGTGGAGCATTCGACTTCAGCTCGGGTCACAATCTCATAGTTCGTGAGTTCGAGCCCCTCGTTGGGCTCTGTGCTGACAGCTCAGAGCCTGGAGCCTGCTTCGGATTCTGTGTGTGTCTCTCTCTGACCCCCCCCCCGCCCCCGCTTGCACACTCTCTCTCAAAAGGAAATAAACATTAAAAAATGTTTTAATTAACTAATGAATTAATTAAAACCAACCTAAGAGGAATGAAGAAGGGTCAGAAAAGTTGTTCTTGAGCTCATGGACTCGGGCTGCACATGCAGCCTGTCATAGGGCCCAGAGGACAAACTCAAGGGCACCCAGTCGGAAAACGCAAAACCCCTCTTCCGGAAGTTTCAGGAATTCTGCAAACTGGGAATGAATTTCCTTCCTCACTGAAACCTCCCTGTGTTGGAAAGCCACAGACATTTAAAAAAAAATTATCTAGGCAGGAAAAAAAAAAATCAAGAGGGGAAGATTTTCCTCAGAATCGCCTGTGGGAAATGGTCATCTAGGGAAAGTGCCAGAGCCAGAAAGGAGGCGGTTTAGAACCACAGGAGTCACAAAAACACAGCGCCCGGATCAGTCATCAGATCACCTGACAGGAGGCATCGGATAAAAATAACTTTATCTAGCGAACTATGATGACGGCTGAAGGGAAGGCTAGGCCGACAGCTGATACTCAGGACTGCATACAGGTAACGTGTGCTTGTTTTTCCTCAGCCAAGGATTTTTTTTTTTAAGTTTCTTTTTTTCTATTTTGAGAGGGACAGGGTGTGAGCAGGAGAAGGGCAGAGAGAGGAGGAGAAAGAATCCCAAGCAGACTCCATGCTCAGCGCAGAGCCCAACATGGAACTCGAACCTACGAAACCACGAGACCACGACCAGAGCCACGGTCAAGAGTCAGACACTAAACCCAATGAGCCACGCAGGCACCCCTGCAAAGTATTTTTAATAGTTTAATGGCCCAAGTGTTTTCCAAGAAATGTCCCCAAAGCCAGGTAGGGCAATTACCATCAAGTACATTTTCTTACCGTGGTAAAATAGAACACAAAATCTACCCTTATTTAAGCGTGTAGCTCAGTGACATTAAGCCCATTCCCAGAGTTGTGCATCCATTCGTTTACAGAACCATTTCCTCCTCCCAAACGGAAACTCTGGGCCCCTGACCCACAGATTCTGCATTTCCCTCCTCCTCGGCTCCAGCTCACCTCCGTCCTACTGCGTCTCTATGAACGGGGTTCCCAGAAGCAGGACAATACGCGCCCATTAAAACAAGAGGCACCTGATTTCACTTAGCACGAGGTCCTCAAGGTCCATCCAAGATGTAGCATGAGTCTGTCAGAACGTCATTCCTTTTTAAGGCGGAGTAATACTCCCTTCCTTGTATGCGCCATGGTGGTATCGATCCATTCACCTACCCATGGGCATCTGGGCTGTTCCCCAGCTTTCTGCTGTGATGATGCAGCTAGGAGCACCAGTGCACAAGCTATCTGGCTAAGCCCCGGCTCTCAATTCTCCTGGGTACATGCTCAGAAGGGGAATGGCTTGGGGGCACCTGGGTCGCTTAGTTGGTTAAGCGTCCAACTTCGGCTCAGTTCATGATCTCATGGCTTGTGGGTTCGAGTCCTGTGTCGGGCTCTGTGCTGACAGCTCGGAGCCTGGAGCCTGCTTCCGATTCTGTGTCTCCCATCCATCTACCCACCCCCAGCCCAGCTCTCTCTCTCTCTGCCCTACCCCCCTCATGCTCTGTCTCGGTCTCGCTCTCTCAAAAATAAACAAACACTAATAAAAATTTAAAAAGAAGGGGAATGGCTCACAAAATACTTTTTTTTAGGTTTTGTTTTGTTTTGTATAATCTCTACACCCAACATGGGGCTCAAACTCACGACCCTGAGATCAAGAGTCACACGTTCTTGCAACGGAGTCAGCCAGGCACCCCACAAAACACATTTTTGTTCTTGAAATAAATCCATCATTGGTGCTTCGGCATCCAACACCTGCCTCAGAACCACAACAGAAGACGAGAGAGAACGGGAACTAGAAAGCCCGTCGGGAGCACTGCCGGAGCAGAAAGGCCCGTGGGGAGAGCACGTGTGGTCCTCAAAGTGCCCGTACAGTACCGCCCGCCCCTACCCTGCCTGTAGCCGGGGCTCAGTCGAGCCCCCCACCTCCTCACCCGGTGCAGACGGGAGTCTGGACTAGAAGTGCACCTTAGAAAAGAAGGACTTTGGGGGGGGGGGTTGCTGAGTGGCCCAGTCGGTTGAGTGTCCGACTCTTGATTTCGGCTCAGGTCGAGATCTCACACATGGGATCAAGGCCCCCTCTGCGCTGACAGCGTGGAGCCTGCTTCAGGTTCTCTCTCTGCCCGGCTTGCACTCACTCACTCTCGCGCTCTCAAAATAAATAAAATAAACTCAAAAAAAAAAAAAAAGAACTTGTCAAGTACGGGCAATGCGACTACACAGCTTAATGAACAGTCTGAACATGGCATTACCGCCTGGCACCTTTATGAGCCAACAGTGTTAAAAACACAGGCAAGTTTTTTGAGCCGACCTTATTTCAACCCACCGGGCACTTACAGGACCAGACAGCCCGTGGCAGTGAGGACGCTGAGATTCCGAGGCACACAAACGTGCAGGAGTCACACAGCTCTGTTCTCTCATCTCCCCCAAAGCTTAGCAACTGAAAATGCCAAGATAAAATATTGCCTGTGTAGCTTTCAGACAGGCGTAGTTAGGGGCCTGTATCCTACTACAAGTCAGAAATCACAGATGATCCGGAAACCCTCCAAATTTTAATGGAAACCCAGGACCACGTCAGCCCTCCACCATCCAAAGCGCGGCAGCGTGTTTTAGAAGTTCCTCTGGACATAAAAACTGAGACCAGGAAACAGCAATTTTAGGTTCAAGAGACGTCTATAGCTTTAGTATTAAAATGTCCCTGGGAGTCTCATGGCTCAGACCATGAGAAATTTACTTTTTCATAGAATAAACTTTTCTTTTAAACTCCTCTCTCTCTTTTTTTTAAATACAGTGTCTTCGGTAGATCTTTTGGAATTTACACGATAAATACTGGTAATTTGATTCTTATCTTCTCTACATCCAATTCTAAGCCAATTTGGTGTAAAGGACACTAATTATAGCCTACAGGGAGAGAAAAGGTAACCTATCAGAGAGAACACACTCGGAACACTTAAAAGGCTATGGGACCCTGAAAAGTTAAATAGATTTCAAATCTGCTGCAGTAAGAATAATAATTAGTTAAGTGGAAATTATTCTCGGGCTCTGGTCGACGCACCGTGCGCACTTCGGAGCCTTGTCCACACAGCGCCCAAGCGTGCTGGGGCTAACGTGACCTCGGCGGACTGTCCCGCAGGCCTCTGCCCAGCGGCTGCTGTTAAGCAACCCTTGGGGGGCCAAGCTCCAAGGAAAGGGGCGAACGAACCAGACCGTCTTGCAGAGGGTGGGGTGCTGCCTTGTTAGCTGGTCCCTCGCCCCGTTCCTTAGCTAAGTGGAGGGAACCGGCTGGGGAGAGGGGTGTTTTCCATGCTAAAGCCCACAACACAGGGACCCGGAGCGCCGAGGGCGTGCAGGTGCGCCCACCTTCTCCGCTGCCCCTACCCTTTCGAGCTGTTTCCCTTGGCCCGGTCCCAAGAGACAGTCATGCTAGATGGATGCCAGGACACCCACCTGGCCCCTCGAGCAGCTTTAGGGACGCTGGGGCATGCAGACAGGTGCCCTCACCCGCTTCTACGGAACTGAGCCTGGTGCTGCTGGTGCAGCACCCGGGGGGCTCTGGGCTAATGGGGTGCACCGGCTGGTCAAGGGATCAATGAAACAGACCCCCAGACGCCTTGGCCTTTGGCAACTCTTGCTCTCCCCCACAGATGCTCAGCGAGGTGATGGCTCAAGGCACTCCATCCAGACAGACTGCACTTTCAGACCCCCCCCCCCAGCCACAGAAGCCCCCCTGCGCCAGGGACCTCGTGCACCTGACCGAGGGGAAGAAGGTATGAAATCCAGCCCCATCCAGTTCAACAAGTCATTGGTCCTGGAAGGAGCTGCACCTGCCCGCGAGAAGGGGGCGCCTTTTCTAATCCACACAAAAGCACCAAGTAGACGCCTAGCAGCCATGCTGCGGCCTACACAGAAACTTCTGGAGCAGCAATGGTTCTCTCCAGAGGCCACCACACCTCCTTCCTATTGTCTGCACCCCCAAGTTTCCCACTGACCCCCAGAAGCTGGGTTCCCAGCAGCCACAGCAGCACAGTCCAGGGGGCAGGCCACGCTCTCACTAATGGGGAGAGGAACACTTTCCACAAAGCATCCCAACGCGTCAACGAACCAGCATCTCAGACTGTTAGTGGACCGACCAGTTTGGTCTTCTGCTAGCGAAAAGTCCAAAAACAAAATACCATCAAGGTACTACCTTGAAGAGTTTCACCGAAGAGGGGCTCAAAATCTGAACCAATGACATCATTGCCACTCCAAACACACACACACAGAAAGGAAAAGTGCCTCTTGACCACACAAGAACCATCCAGAACCAATCAATCCTTGCATATGATGTATTGTTCCAAAGCGTTAGCGTGATGCCGTTTCGATAAACCATCTAGAACAGGGACAGGAGTTAAGTGGTAGAAATAAGCTCCCTCCTTTTTCTGTATAGATCAGTCCCTCAGAGAAACCAAGCGGGAGACAGAGCCGTGCAGGCTAAAGAGGAAAAGCTCCTTTATGGTGTCTTTCCAATCTGTTGATGGGCTCTGGTTGCTTCCAGCTGCGGGGACGGGACGCAGACATGGCCTGAGGTGCTAATTCTACATTTGAAGCCCACAGTCTCCCACCAGCACTCCGCCAACACTCGCCGTCAACGCCCCGACATCAACACTGCACCAGCAACACACGGCCACCGCCACCACTTCCCCATCGATGTCACCACCTCTCCACCATTCTTCCTTAGGCCTTTCATTCACCCCCTGCCAGGTGTCCCTTCCCTTCGGCTTATCAACCACCTCTCTGGAACATGACAAGGCAGAGAGAGGGGTGTCCCCTTGGGAGCAGCAGTGACAAGTGTGAGGGGGAGGAGAGGGGAGCCAGAGAACAAAAGTCAGAAAGGAAGCCGGCCCCTCCGGAGCAGAGGACAGTACCCTCACCCACGAGCTGCTAACTTCTCCACCGCGCAGACCACGCAGGGCCTCGAGGGGTCCCCAGCTCTCTAGGAAGGGCTAGAACATAACCATTTTGTGCTACTGCCCATCCGCGGCCCTGAGTTTTGCTTCTGAAAAGAAAATCTCGAAGCTATAATGAAAAGGCAGAGGCAGAAACACGTGGACACCTACCTATCTGCGCCCAGCCGGATCTACAAAGAACGCACTGCAGGGCTGAACAGAATTTACCAAGGTGGGGCAGGCATGGGTGGTTTCTGATCTGCTTTTATGTTTTTTAATGTTTATTTTTATTTTTGAGAGAGAGAGAGAGAGTGTGTTAGCAACAGAGAGGCAGAGGGAGGGAGACACAGAATCTGAAAAAGGCTCTGGGCTCTGAGCTGCCGACACACAGCCCAATGTGGGGCTTGAACTCACAAACTGTGAGATCATGACCTGAGCCCAAGTTGCATGCTTACCCGACGGGGCCACCCAGGCGCCCCTGTGATCTGCTGCTAAAGGGCATTTTCTGAGTATGCTGTGTGGTGTGTGTGTGTTTTCATGTATCCTACAAACCTTAATCCTGTGACCGCTCTTCTGCAAAGCTTCTCTTTATCAGGTAGTACAGACGAGAAGGGACAGGTATGATGAATCCCAGGAGCCAGGAGCCAGGAGAGGGTAAAAGACCGGAGGAGCTACAAAGTGGGGTCCCCAGTTTGGCTCTTCAGACTCATAAAGGGACCGTGACTTGGTCAGTTTGCAAGGGAAGAAATCTGCGGAAGCCAACCCCACATGTTGTCTGGCCTAGTCCTTACAACAACCCTAAACGTTGGGTAGGAGCCAACACTCCCCCCATTTTAGAGACGGCCAAACTAAGGCTCAGAGAGATTATGGAGGGAGAGGGGGAACAAGGAAGAGGCAGGTATAAAGATCAAAGGAAGCCGGTCACCGTCCATGAACCTGCTCTTTGGAGAGAGGAGAGCGAGGGAGGAGATGGGGTCCTCTCTACCCGAGCTCCAACCACAGCTCACGTGAGGACCACTGGACCCTCAGGAGACACATTCAGGAGGAAAGAATCACTCGCTCCAACAAAAGCAGGGGGTCAAGACCAACTGCCCCCCGCCGACCCCAGACACAAGCTCCGCTTTAAGGAGCAGCTGAGAGCCGTCGAGACGTGCACACGTTTGCAATCCCGGCAGCGGCCCCCATTCTCTGGCCCCCTCTCCCACCCCAAGCCAAACCGTCGATGACAAAAAGCCCCTTCAGTGCTCCGGGCGCCCCCACCTTTTGTAGCAGGCCCTGGAAGGCCTGAATGCACAAACACAGTCCCCTTTCACGGCAGCCTCCCGGGGCTCCTGTTTCACTGGGGCCGTGAAAGAGAGCACTGTAAATAAAAGAGGCCTGTCTGACCTGCCCCTCCGGCCCCCAGACCTCCTCCTACCCTCCCGGGGGCGAGCTGCTGGTCCACAGAGCCCCAGAGGCTCCGCTCGGCCCCGCTGCCCCGCGCCCACTGGCCACCCCAGGGCGGGAAGGCAAAAGGAGGCGGCCCCGGCTGGTTAGGGCGCTGGTGAGGAGGGGTGGAGGGGCCTGGCCAGTCCCGATGACTGGATCATGCAAGCACTTGGGTGAAATAGTCTCGGAAGCCACAGCTAGGCTGGTTTGGGGAGGGGGGCAGGCCACGTGGTGGTGTTCCCTTTGTCCGGCCAACTGGACAGAAGCAAGGGAGGGGGGCAGGTCCAAAGGCTGAGGTCCACCCTTGACCGCAGCCCACGGACTCCAGCCCAGGGGGTGAAGAAGCACCAGAGAACTGGACCGCACTAGGTGTGGCCACGCACTTTGAAAAAATAAAGAAGGGGGCGCCTGGGTGGCTCAGTCTGTTGAGCATCCGACTTTGGCTCAGGTCACGATCTCACGATTCATGGGTTCGAGCCCTGCATTGGGTTCTGTGCTGACAGCTTGGACCCTGAAGCCTGCTTCCAATTCTGGGTCTCCCTCTCTCTCTGCCCCTCCCCTGTCTGCACGCTCTCAAAAATGAACAAACAAAAAAATTTTTTAAAGTTCATTGCCTCAGCCCCTGCAGCCCTGCCCATCACATCCAATGCGACCTCACTACCAACCCCCCTGGGCGGGGCGGGGGTCCGGGAGGACGGAATCAGGAACCTGAAGAAGAAACCAAGTAAGCACAAACAAGAGAGGCCACATGCAGTTTTCCTGACCCTCCCACAGAGAGAAGGGCTGCAGGACGGGGCAGACGGCCGGAGCAGGTGCTGGGGGTGTGAGCACTGCAGAGCAGGGGCGGGCGGCCCGGTCAGGCAAGTGGACACTCGCCATGGCTGCCCAGCGCCAGCCCACAAGGCCTCCGAGAGAATCAAGTCCTTTTTCATGTTGTAAAATGCGTTGGTCAGGGGCGCCTGGATGGCTCAGTTGGCTAAACGCCCGACTTCAGCTCAGGTCACGATCTCACAGTCCGTGGGTTCAAGCCCCACATCAGGCCATGTGCTGACAGCTCGGAGCCTGGAGCTGCTTCACATTCTGTGTCTCCCTCTCTCTGCCCCTCCTCCACTCATACTTTGTTTTTCTCTGTATCAATAATAAATAAACATTAAAAAAAATCTTTTTAAAAACTGAGTTGGTCAGGATGGAGGAACAAAAGGCTTGGGCCTGTAAGCCACGGACCGGGAAGGCCTTACCCAGATCTGGGACGAGCCCCAGACAACGGCCCGACCACACAGGCGCTAGCTTCTCCCCACCAAAAAGTCCAGGCATTTCTGTGATGTGGGGCTGGCGCAGACCAGAAGCCCCCCAGCTAGGCTGGGCACCCCCACGCTGCTCCCCACGGCGCCAACAGCCTGCCAGGCCAAGGCCTCAACTTGGAGAAACCCCGAAGTTCCAGGGGCCACCCTGTCTTCCCGGTGGCCCCTGCGAGAGGCATCTAGGAATAAACCAAGACAGTCCTCCTGCCCCTCTCAGGCCTGGGGTACCTACATGGGGAGAACGGCCTCACCCCCCCAGAAGAGGAGATCTCTCCCACAGCCACCCACAACACGGCCTGCCAGGGCGCAGAGGGCACGGGCGCACGGAGCCACTGCTCACCCTGAGCCTCAGTTACCTGTCCCTGAAATGGGCATGAGAAAAACACCACCACCTTTCCTTCCGAGAAGGAGAAGAGAAACTGGATCACCTCCCAAGTCCCCTCCAGCTCTACGATCTTGATCATGGCCACAATCTCAGTAGCAAACCAGAGCAGCCAAGTGGCCCAGAGTCAGCCACTTCCTGCCCTGCACCGGGCTCGCGGCCTCAGGGAGGCCCCAAGTGGAGCTACAGACCTGCACCTGCCATCCGGGTACCTGCGAAGCCCCAGGACCTTTGCACTGCAAGCACCTTGCGATTTACCTGCAAAGCGCAGAGGAAGGAAAAGAGGAAGAACCGCCCTGCCCCCTCGCCTCCAGACCCTGAGGAGCCCTGCACCAGGTTCACAAGTCCCGCAGGGAACACAGGACTGCAGGACTGTCCTCCAGATCACCGGCCTCTCTGCCTCCCGGCAGCTAACCCCGTGGCCGCCCCCTCTCGCCTCCCACCCTGTCCAAGTCCACACTGGAGAGTAAATATAGCGGTGTGGTCACCGCACCGACCGTGAGCAGGTGCCCAGGAGGGGTCCTTGGCTGGGCCCCTATGCTCAGGGCTCACCCTCACGGCTTCCCCGGGGACCCCAGAGAGCCTGCTGCGGAATCAGCAAACGTTCACCCCCGGAGCCAGGCCTCCCGCCCCACACAGCCCTCCCCGACGGCGGCTCCTCCTCAAAGACTGCTCCTCGCGGTGATGCGGCCCGTCCAGTGGGTCCCGGACGGCGGTGAAGGAGGGCGAGGGAAGGGGAAAGAGGATCCAGGTGCCGGGCTCATGGTCCTTGGCCCCGGCGAGCCTCCTCGTTATCACCTGGTGGGTAAACACAGGCGTGGGCATTAGTGCCCACACCTGCACAATCAGGCATTGTGTGTGCTCGCCCGGCCACCTCCCTTCCCACGGCGCTCGCACGGCCCCATTCCTGCCGTCATAAAGATGCCAGTTAGGACCAATTTTCCACTGATCCAAAAGAGAAAAAAAAAAAAAAAAAGGACTGAAAAAGAAAAAAAGGCTCCAAAACGCAGACAGTTGTAGAGTACCTGAGCCTGGGCTGCATCCTGCGCCCCCCTCGCCACCGGCTCTGTCAGGGGGCTGACCCCGGGGCGCCATGCCCCACATGCACAGACGGCTCAGCCCAGTGACCTCTGCTTCACGCAGCCAGCGGGATGTACGGCGCAGCCCTCACGGGCTGGCCCCGGAGGAAGGAATGGACGGCGGACAGTCATGTCCCCGGCCAGGACCCGGGTCCCACCCACAAACCCTCAGCGGGTCTCGGGGAAGAAGTCAGCAGAAGCAGTGCAAATGGAAGGTCAAGTGTTATCTACACCTCTTCAGGCGCGGGAGTTCCAAGGGGGGCTGACCCGGTCTTTCCGAAGGAAGGAGCGGATCAAGAAAGCGGAGGAGACAGCGTCCACACTGGAGCTTCGGAAGCTCTGGTCCTGTGTGGCCAGAGGGCAAGGGCAAGAAGGAAGCACGATGCACGGAGCTGCCAGGCACGGGTGAGGGACTAGAAGGCTGTAACACAGACATACAAGAGGGCCCCTGCCCTCGGGGGGATGCCAACCATCCTCGGACGGGCGGAGCAGCGGAGATGCGGCTGGAATCCAGGGTCTGCGACGGCTCTGAACACCAAGCCGGAACTCTCCGGTTCCGTCTCTGGAAGAGGCGCCAGAGTGCCGCAGAGAGTGTCAGAGCATGGTGGCACCGCCGTGGGGGTTCCGCAGGAAGGCGGCTCAGGAGAGCACGGCCACCTGGCTAAGCGAGAGTGAGGAGAAGGGGTTGGGAGAGGTGGGAGCCACGGAGGACGCCGAGGGCCGCAGCAGCGGGCAGAGGGTCCGGCGGGGCGTGAGGACCCAGGAGCAGACTTGGGAGGACGGTGCTAGACGAGCTCGATGCGACCAAGTTCTCATTGCTGGCAGGAAGGACGGCCACAGCAGGCAGCTGGAAAGGAAAGCGTGGGAGACAAGAAAGACCAAAAGACAAACAAACAAGATACAAAAACACAGAGGTAGAAGGCTGGCAGTCACACGGAGAGGTGACCCTGGAAACCACGAGACGGCAGGGGAACATGGCAACCACGTCTTAGCAGACACCTCCATCACGGGGTGAGAGGATCGCGCTCAACGTCAACCAACACCGTGAGCATCCACGGCGAAGAGGAGAAACGACCAGCATTTTGCTGGTGAGAAGACAGACCACGGGGACCGAAGCGGTCACCGCTCCACAGAAGGGGACGCGGGCATTCAGACACGGGGCTCCCGGGACCAGGTCACGCTGCCTTTGGGAGACAGTTTCAGGAAATCCAGGGAGGGGAGGGCACGGGGATCAATGCATGAGTCCAGGAGGGGACAGTGCCTCTGAGAACTACGGGGTCACAGGAGACCTGAGAGAACAGTGTCAACACGGCTACCCCGCAGGATTGTAAGCAAGGGGCAACATGGGGCCAAGGGACCTGGTTCCAGAGCTGGGGAGAAGCGTCTGCACGCCCCCGAGGACTCCCTTCCCTCCCGGGCGGCCAGGAGCACAAAATGTGTCTAGGCAAGCGGAGTGCTCAGCACGCAACGAGTGCTCACTTGGCTACGATTTCCTGAGCACCTACTACGTATCCAGCACGGCAGGAGGAGGCACAGGGAGAGAGGGTGGGCGTCCTCACTGAACCCGTGCTGTTGGTCTAGCTGGGGAGACCAAACGTACGGTCGAACAGTCCGGTCATGAGGCAGCAGGGCCCTGATCAAATGGCGCACAGGAAACAAAGGAGGCGGAAGCCAGGGTGCCCAGATCGAGACCACGCTCCCCGGGGGAGGCTGACTTGAGGAGGTCTTGAAGGCTGGCGGGGACAGGGAGACCAGGAGAAAGGGGGGGACAGCCCCGGGTGGGGGTGCGATGGGGTGGGGGTTGTAGCAAAAGCCACCGAGGACCTGCACTGCCTGGCGGCCTCCTCAGGGTTGGCGCTGCCCCTTAGGTTTGCAAAACTAGAGGGTCAACGTGGGGAAGGAGAGGTGGGCACCAAGTCTAACGTGTCCCCCTCGAACGCCACCAGCGGGCGGGCTCTGCCCCAAGGCGGGGGTGCAGACAGTGAGCAGAACCCACGGGAAAGAACTTCAGAGAACGAGCTGCCGGCAAAGCTCTTGACCACCCCCACCCCCACCCCCAAATTTCAGAGGCTGGATGACAACAGCCTTCCTACCCCTGGTCTGTCTTCACTAAAATCTCAGTGTTCCGACCTCCAACCAACTCAAAGCTTTACAAACGCCCAGAATTGCTAGCGTGGCATTCAGAGCACTCCGTGACCCGGTTTTGATGCCACGGTCTCTTCCGGCCTGGTCTCCCAGCCCCTCCCGCACCCATCCCCCACTCCGGCACACCACCCTGCGTGTGGGCTCCCTGCCCCTGCTCAGCCTCAGCCTTGCTCACCTCCTAGCCAGAAGAGAGAGTGCCTGTCTCCGCTCGTCCAAAGCCTAGCCACCCTCCAGGGACGGGCAAAATGCTACCTCCTCCGTGAAGCCCTCTGGAAGCTTCCATCAGAATCATTCAATTCCACGCCTGTGCTCCCCAGCACGTCACTCACTTAATAACTGAGCACAAGGACCAATACACACACACACACACACACTCACACACACACCCACACACACAGCCAAATACATGTAAGCCTGTCATGTCTACTTCACTGTTGGCTCTTAAAGGGATTTATTAACATCTCTGCACCACCGCACAACATCACTTAGCAAACCACTCAGCACACAGTAGGTGCTCACTAAATGTTCTTTCCATTTGAATACCCACGGCTAAGTCCTGACCATACCGGGGTGTTGTGCAAACCAGAGATGACAAACCAGTAGCGGGTCCTGACTCACATTTTCTTTTACTTTTGTTTTACTGTTTATTTTTGAGAGAGAGAGAAAGAGAGCGTGAGCACGGGAGGATCAGAGAGAGAGGGAGACAGAATCTGAAGCAGGCTCCAGGCTCCGAGCTATTAGCACAGGACCCGATGTGGGGTTCAAACCCATGAACCTCGAGATCATGACCTGAGCCGAAGTCAGATGCTCAACTGACTGAGCCAGCCAGGCTTGCCTTGATTCACATTTTTAAATGAAACAGAGATAGAACAGAACAGAAAATATCAGAGTCCATATGTAAAGCTAGAACTGAGGTTCACTGACTGAACCTTTGGTCTGAGGTGCGTGCCCTAGGTCAGGATAAATGTGGGCCACAGCCTGCATTCTGGGACCAAGCAGCAAATAAAAAAGCAAGTTAGCAGAGGTTTGGTCCAAAACGGACCTTGTGAAGAATTCCTCGGGTCGGGGTGGGGTCACTACACCTGCCCACCTTCCACCACCTGCACAGCTTCCAAACAGATTCATCATGGTAGGGGTATGGCCTTCGGACAAGCGTCCTCACTCATGGATCATTCCAGCAGGTCCTCCAGGCTCTGCTTACCCAGGCAGGAAGGCAGAGCGGGCTGGCCCTAGACGGAGCTGTGACCAGCTTTAGGACTACAGGGGAAAGGAGGACTTAACCCCTCGTCCGCCGGACAACACGTCCTGCCCCTGCCCTCACTCCCCCACCAGCAACCCCCACCCCCACCCCAACCAACACTCACCACCCAGGAATCACCACGTCTGGCCACAGACCTCCGTATGCATTCCAAGGCCTCCCTCCTCGAAATAATGGATTTGCCCGTCGTGATTCATGCAAAGAAATAAATGCTATACATTTCTCTGTTGCTTTAAGTTAGTTAGGTACTTGGAGGGAAGGGCGGCCTCCAGCTAATGGGTCAGATAAGCTAAAATCAATATAAGCCACCACCTCTGAATCTTTTAAATCACCACCTTCCCTCCCCTGACCAACGCTGAGCCAACCCCGTGGTGGGCACAGAGCAACCTGAAGGTCTGCAAAGGACCATCGGCTCATGCTAATATTCAAAGGGACATCATCTCCCATCCGCTTCCTGATTCCTGACACCCCCATATCTCTTCCCCCCCACACACACACACACAAATCACTGCAATCTCTGGGAGCAGCCAGCCAAGGACAGGGGAGATGACTCCAAGAGCACACCACGAAAACACACAAGGGAGACACTCAGAAGACCTATCAATAGAGGCACAACATCTCCAACAATGGAGGTGAAAAGTCTGGTTCTTCTCCAGATTGGTCAGACCCACCCGTTTGTTCACTGCCCAGAACCACCCTGATGTGATCTGATCCAACGGGGGGCCGTGAAACTTAAAAACCTGGAAGTGCCTGAGCGAGGGCGGTGAGGGCGGCAGGAGGGCGGAGCCCTCGGTGTCGGGAAAACCTGTCCCTCCCTTACAGCTGTCTGGGGGACCTCGGTGACTCTCAGGAGCAGGACCAGCTCAGGGTGCTAAGCAGACTCTGGAAATGGAATCAGCTGCTCGGCCAACAGTGGCATCCCTCTCCTGGGGGGGGTGAGAAGAAGGCGAGGGGGCAGGGCACACCTGACGGCCTCAGAAGGCGGGCTGGCCCCAGAAATCCCTTCCGGCCCATCCCCCACCGGGACAGCGTGACACCCAGTGCAAGGACACTGGGCTCTGCCACCCCTGAAGGGCAGGGGCAGGCACGGTGGCTCACCCATCCGTCCTGAGTGGGGACTGAGCATGGGGAGGGTGCACGGAGGCAGACAGAGCTTCATTCCCCAAGTGGGCGGCACCCCGCCACCGCCTGGGATACTGGCACAGCTGGCATGGTGCTAAGAATCCAGGACGGGAATTTCCAGGCAAGACCAGAGTCCCCCAGACCCATTTCTTACAGCTGGCCTCAAGGGGGACCGGCGGGGGGTGTTGGGGGGTGTTGAGCAAGGAAGGAGGGCATCTCTGCCGCCTGCTGAATTTTCGCTTCGGTTTAGGAACTGTTTGTTTTATGTTGTTTTGGGTTACGGGGCAGGCGCCAAGCTCGACTGCCCGCCTTTCAGCTCCTTTTTTTTTTTTTTTTAAGAAAGACAAAGAGAAAAACAAAACAACCCAACACCCGTGGCCCCAGCCCGTGTCTGCGCTGTGGGCGGCCTGCATGAGCTTCCTTGATCCGACCACAAAAAGGCATCGGTGGAAGCAGCGAGGGGCCCTGGAACGGCCCGTCCAAGCCGGGCCCGCCGCTCCGTTGAGGTTAGCAGTTCCCCGGGGGCCGGGAGCCGCCGGGCAAACAGACCGTGCCCCTCGTTACACAACGCCAGCCTTATCTCCCCGCGCCACCGTCGGTTTGCAGGCATTGCGCAGCGCCACAACCACAGCCGAGACCGGCCACGAGAGATAGCCGGCTCCCGGCTCGCTATCAGAGACGCAGGACGGGTCCGGGACGGTTAGCCTGGCTTCACACACTCGGGATGCTATTAAAAGAGAGCCAGAGAGACGGATAACAGTCGGCCGGCCAGCCTCACAGTGTCACTTCCTCTGACCGTGACAGCTGAAGGGCCCCCTCCGTCCGCCTCCCTCCCCCAGGCCCTCCGACCATCGAGAAGAGGTGGGAAAGGGCCATTTCATGTCAAATCCTGGGGGAGTGCCAGGTGTAAGATGCCACAGGGATCGCTCCCTGAGCTCCTTTCCTGGGCACCCAGGGGACAGCAGGAAGGGAGCAGGGGCAGGAGAATACGGTTGTAGTGGACGGCACCACAAGGGGTGCTCTCACAGGGTCACACTCCTCCTCAAGCGCTTTTGATGGCTCCCTACTGCCCCAGCATGAAGTCCAAAAAACAAACCGCAGTCACATTCATTGAGCCATTACCTCGGTCCAGGCACCGAGCAGGATGTTAAATGCATCATCTGTAAGCCTCAGGCCATCCACTCGGCAGCCCGCACCCCGGTCACAGTGCCTCGGGCATGTGGCCACCACTGCACAGTCTGGAGTGACAGCCGGGGGTCTGCACGCACGTCGGCCCACGTTCTCTGTGCTTCTCCAGGCTGTGCTGCCTTCACCCCTCCCTGGCCTGGCGTCCAGGGCACCCCCTCCGACCCCAGCCTCCCCTTCCCGTCCCACTGCGCCAGGTCCAGCCCAAGGAAGTTACTTCATGGGGAATCTGAGCGCTTCTCACAACTGTAATTTCACAGCTTCTCACAGGACTGAAGGTCCCTCCCCCGTCAGGACAGCCCACGGGGGCAGAGGTCCCGTCTTGCTCCTCACTGAACTCCCAGGGCACTGCCCGGTGCCCAGCACACAGGAAGTGCTCAACCAATTTTCTTAATTAAAAGTGAGACCTGGGGCGCCTCAGTGGCTCCGTCGGTTAAGCGTCTGACTCTTGGTTTTAGCTCAGGTCGTGATCTCATAGTTTGTGGGTTCGAGATCCGCATCGGGCTCTCTGATGACCCCACGGAGCCTGCTTGGGATTCTCTCTCTCCCTCTCTCTCTCTCTCTCAAAATAAATAAACTTTAAAAAAATTTCAAATGAATCCCTCCAGGTACAAGGTATTTCATCTCTAACTTTCCTTGTGCTTTTTTCTATAGATCTACATAATCTTCCCACTTCCTACTTTCTATCACAGTTGTCAACACACACATCCACGTGTAATGTATTTTAAAGCCTCAGGGGAGCTGGGGTGGCTCAGTCGGTTAAACATCTGACTCTTGGTTTCTGCTCAGGTCATGATCTCACAGCTTGTGGGTTCGAGCCCCGCATCAGGCTCTGCATTGTTGGCGTGGAGCCTGCTTGGGATTCTCTCTCCCCGCCCCCCTTTCTGCCCCTCCCTGGCTCTTTTGCTGACTCTCTGTCTCTCTCTCTCTCTCTCTCTCTCAAAATAAGCAAGCTTTAAAAAATAAAACAATAAAGTATTTTAATGCCTCTGCTCCCAATATAAGCTTCTCAAGGGACCCATGTCTTACTAATCTTTGCACCTTAAAACCCCTAACACAGTGCATCCCCCGAAAACCTAAAGGACTCATGTACAGCAATCTACTCAGGCTGAACAGCAAAGAGACATGAGTAAAGGACAAGCCACCGGGCCGAAACCCGCCCAGTGCCCCGCAGGTCCCAGATTTGAAACTGCTCCGTTCTCTTCTCACCTCGCCCCTGGTGGGAGCAGGGAGCAGACCTGGCGAGCAGCGGGCAAATTTGTGCAGGCAGAGCTGACGCAGGCAGGGAATCAAAGACGGGCTTCCAGACCCGATTTTGCCACCAGCTTGCTGTGTGGCCTTGGGCAAGTCACAGAGCCTCTCTGGACCTCTGCTGACTCCCCTAAAGGAGCATGTTGGCAATACATTATTTTATGAGCCCTCCCGGCCCTCACGTTCTGTGACCTTTCGTCCCCTTGACGACCACAGCTGAATGGCAGGTAGAGCGCCAACAGGTGGCACCAGGGATGACGAGGGACACTTAGAGCCCCCCTCACGCCGTTCCTCAGCCCTCAAAAAGAAACCACGCAACCTGAGCGAGTGAATCAGCCAGGCTCCCTCATCGGGATGGATGCCGGCCATGATTTGCATATGGACCTGAAGTAAATAAACGAGCAAGCAGACACCGAGATGGAATGTCAGTAAATAACTCCCAGTGACACCTGACTTCTTTCCCATGTATGTAGATTTTCACAGACCCAGTTCGGGAGTGTTCGAATTAGCACAACCTGGCCTTAAATACTGTGCAAAACACGTAGTAAGCGTTTTGCTTTCTTTTATGTCGTCAATGGTTTCAATGGGGATGACTCATCCTTCCTCTTTAACACTCTGTTCTAATATGCTTTACTATAAATAATGCAGAGAGAGAGAGAGAGAGAGAGAGAGGGAGAGAGAGAACACCAGGCCCCTGCACAGCCAGGTCACGGAGACCCAGGTCCCACGGCCAGTCTGTCTCAGGGGGGCCCTCTTGGAGAGAGAAGAAAGACAAACCCCTCCCCCTCCCCCACTCTCCAGGTATTCAGGGCACGAAGACTGTTAGAGAAGGGGCCTAACACGTGCGGGGGACGGGCCAGTGCCACACTGGGATTTAATGCACAAGCGCCCTGAACCTTCTAGAGCCTTCCCAGGAAAGAGATCAGGGGCAAGCGCAGGCCACCAGCCTCCTAAGGGCTGCTCCCTTAGAGCGTCAGAACCCACTGCGTTCTTTCTGACCCCGAGCTACATCTCCCAGTGGTGGGAGATTTTCTTAACACAGAAGTGCCTCTTGGGACCCCAAACTCACCGGAGGTCAAGCCACAGACGCAGAAACACTATGGCAACAAAAGGAATCTGCCCCAGGCCCAGGCCAATGGGGGCAGCCGCTGGAAATCACTGGTCCCTTGGCCTCGGTCAGCTCCCACCTAAGAAGTGAGGCCAACATTCACCCCGGGGCTGAGCCGACAAGCACTCCCCGCACACTCGTTTCCAGACTCTGCTTTCAGGGTCAGACACGGTCATCCGGTGTCACCAGATCGGTCATCGAATTAGTCTGACCGTTTCCGAAAGTCACGTCTACTCTCCCAAAGGGCAAGGCAAGAAGAACATGGCAGAGACCTTGGAAAGGATCCGAAGGAAGACTTCCAAAGAGTCTGGGGCCGTGGCCGCATCCCAGGATTAAGTGATCACTTAGTACATCTGGAGGCTTCTTTGCAACGGCAGCTGCGTCTCATAAATGGAGACCTTTATCCACACGAACCTGCACCATCCGCTTAGTATCTGGGCCGTGGGCTGCCGCCACCGGGCTACAACGCTCAGCAACTCGGCAGTGCCCAAAACGAAAAATTTTGCTGGTTCCTTCCATAGTTTCTCCTCTGGGCCCATTTACAGACACCTCCACCGTGCGACGCACTTGACACGTTTTATCCCCATAACCACCCAAAAGGTGTTGGTCTCGCTTTTTACAGAACAAGGAAACGGGGCTCAGAAAGGCTAAGTGACCTGTTTGAGGCACACGGTGACTTCCGCAGCCCGGGTGCTCACCCAGGATACCTCACTCGGCTCTCCCCAACATTCCACGCTGTCCCTAGCACACGCTGTCCCTGTCCCACGTCCCGGAAAGCCCCTTCCTTGAGTGGAGAGACCTCAGCCCGTGCCCCCCGCCCCGGTTCCTGAGCTCTGTCCCAGCAGACACCCCCTGCTCGAAGCAGCCCTCTCCGCGATCTGCAAACATCACAAGGACATCAAAACAAAGCTATCAGCTGGGTTGCTGGCTTGCGAAGGCAGCCCAACTCTTTTGTTTGACGCTCAGACAGCTTACTGACTAGGTGCTGGGGTCAGAAGTTTGCTTTCCACCCAGGCTCTTCGAGAACGGAGCCCTGGCCTGGAAGAAGGAAACGCAGGGCAGGTGGGGCCCTCCAAGTGACAAAAGCCACCCAGTAAAGATCTCAGACTTGTCGGCAAGGAAAACGTCCTCACAAGCCGACAACTTGCCGAGATGAGAAAGGGTTAAGGGAGAAAAAAGTAGGAACCAAAGAAGCGAAAATCACCTAGCCGCTTCCCCTCTTGTATGAATAGGGGGCAACCCACTCACTGGAATGTTCTCAGAGAGTCTGCGTGTCCACATGAAGGAGGAGGAAAGCAGGGGAGGGCAGGAAGCTGATAAGCCTCCCGGCACACACAGCTGCGTTTTATAAGATACCTGTCCTCCGCGTCAGGTGTTTTCACACATCTCCACCCCGATCTGAAAGAGGGTCCCCGCTCTCCACCCCGTCCCTCCTTCCTAACACGCACCCCCCTCACCCTGACCCCGACAGTTTATCTTTGCCTATTGGGAAAACTGGCGTTTATCGAGTAATCTACTCCTCATATATTGTTACACAGACCACAGGGGTTATCAGCGCCGCTGATACAGGAAGATAAACAGCAACCTCTTATGCAAATAACACTAAGAACGGGGGAGTGGCCACGGGACAAGAATCGGAATTTAGGAGAACGTGCCTTCTCCTTAGTTCCGAAGCTGGAAACCACATGGACCTGGAGAAGGTTCTCCGGATTGGCTGTCCTCTCCCTTTCTTGCAGGGAGGGGCAGCTGGGGGGGGAAGGGGGGGGGTCCGACCTGCTCTGCAGAGAACAGCAGCAGCCTCCCATCTGACTAATAGGATCTCCTTTCTGTGACCACAGGCTTCTGCTTCCTGCACCAGATCCTTCATTCCTCTGGGATTTCAGACCCCTTGCAACGAGCTTTGTTCAGAAAGGGAGAAGATGGTCTTCTCCAAGGCGGGACTGGGGTCAGAGGGTGGAGGGAAAAACATCCACGGAGAACTGGGAGTTCTGGGCTCCGGGACACAAGCCACACGACAGGGGGTCCCTCCCTCCCCGTGGGCTCTGCCGACCTGTCTCCGCCCGGCAACGCAGGTCCAGGCGGCACCTTCTGGAACCCTTCTCATTATCTTAAGGGCAAACTCACATCAAGGACCCAGAGGCGAGGGGCTCCAAGTGACAAAAGAATCGCATTCAGAGGGACAGGGCAATCTGCTTCTCACACCAGGCTGCGGGCTGCCGAGGGGAAACCCGGAGAGTGACAGAGTCCAGGGCTGGCCCGAATGAAAGACTGAATGCAACAGCCTAATTTACACAGGAAGTGAGCACTTACCAGACCCTTCACCTCCACACACAAAACCCTCGGCCATATCTGGAAGCAATTACATCCAGTTAACATGATCTGCCGGCCACGACAATTAACTGCAAACAGAAATATTTTTCACTTTTGCAACAGGGGATGGCAAGGGTTGGCCCGTCGGCGCACGCCCCCCGCCCCCACCAGCCACCGAATGTGGCTGCTGGGGACTGGTTAACAGCTGCCCAGCTCCCAGAAACAAAAGCCACTCTTGTACCTGTCGGGACACAAAAAAGTAAAATAGCGGATACCAACCAAGGGAGGAAGGCGGGGAGGGGCAGCGAAAACCGGCGCTGCAGGCGGAGGAAAGGAGGCCAGGCACGCGGGCCCTGCATGGGCGCTCAGCACTCACGAGCCCAGCCCGGTTTCCCACACGCAACTCCAAGGGAAGGAAAATGTTTTTAGAGTCACTCAATTTAGCAGCGTTTCACATTGTTTTTAGGTACCATCTCTATCCCTTCTGCCAAGGGGACGGGGGTGGGGGGACGCAGGGAGGTAGACGCACAAATGTGAGCCGATCCTTAATTTAGCAGAGCATCGAGGGGACAACTGTCACGATTCCGCTGCTGCACGGACCACGTCCCATTATACTCGGCGAAAACGCCTTCCAGGCAGCTCTGCCCTGCTCCGGGAGGGGCGGACTTATTTGGGACAAGCACGGTGTTCTGTGCAGAGGGTGCAGGGAAGAACTTGCCACCCAGGGGCACGGAAACCCCAAAACGGGCCAGTGCCCCTTCTCCAAACTGCCCCCCCCCCCACTCAGCTGCCTCCATCCGCTGACCACTCCCGTCCTTTCTCTCTGCACCCAGCTGCCAACTGGAGAAGTTTTTATTTTCCCTGGAGAGACTGTCCACGATGCCAGGGACAGATGGGACAGATCTGCTTTAAAGTTCCGAAAGGAGCCACCATCTCCAGCCGCTTCCCCGCCACGGGCCCATCTTCCCTGGGGCCGGACCCCACGGGCTGTTGTGTCCCCAAATGCAGCCCACACCTCTGTCACCAGGGTCCTGTGAAGCAGCAGCAGAGGCCAGAGCAGAAGTGATGCATCCATCTGCCAGATGGCTCACAAACCTCTCCCCTCGAAGAGGCAGGCTCCCCCCGGAACCAGGTCAAATCCTGCTCTTGTCCGCAAACATCACATTTACAAACGTTACTTGCGCACAGAAGAAGGAACACCCAGGTGGCTTTTGATTCCAAGGCTGTGATGAGGAAGAAGATCTCTATAGATTAGATGAGAAAAAGTGCTAGGCCCTCCTTCCCAACTTTTTAAAAATAACGTTACAGGGGCACCTGGGCGGCTCAGCGGGTTCAGCGTCTGACTCCGGCTCAGGTCACAATCTCACAGTTCATGGGTTTGAGCCCCATATGGGGCTCTGTGCTGACAGCCTGGAGCCTGCTTCCGATTCTGTGTGTGTCTCTCTCTCTCTGACCCTCCTCTGCTCACACTCTGTCTCTCGCATTCTCAAAAATAAACATTAAAAAAATTTTAATAAGATCACAATGAGGAAGAAACAGACCTTCCAATGCCAGCCACAGAGCATGCCACATGCCCGCCCCAGGCGGACAGACCCCGAACGCACCATCCATGGGTAAGATCAGGACGGCTCAATGAAGTCCACGTTAGGACTTCCTCTCGGAGATGAGGAAGTGGGTGGTTAGGTATCTCACTGGGGCCCCAGAGCTCCTAAGAGACAGAGAATAAATTCAAACCCAGATTCAACTGCAGACTCGACGCTTCCTTCCCAGCTCCCCACCAGTCTGCAGCCAACACTTCCAGAAACTTCTGACACTACAGAAGTGCAAAAGCCAGCAAATCATCATCCCCTTTGAAATCCCCCCACCCCGCCACTCCGGGGACAGCCGTGCATGGGGGTCTCTCCTCCACCCGCCCCCAGGCTCCACACACCCATCGAGGCACACGCTCAGCTCGGGGAGGGGGGGGGGGGCGCACAGCCCTCCAGGCATGGAAATGGTTAAGTCGTCCTCACTGAATAAATCAAAAGTTCAAGGCTGCAACATACCACAATGATTCCCTCTTTACATATGACAAGAACCAGAGAGGGGCTGAAATCCCAAGCATCCTGATGGGGTCTCCCCGGCCCGCACAGGGTATGCAGCCAGGGTCAGGGCCGCGGACCTTTAGCGGCAACATTCATTTCCTGAACAGGACAAGTCCCCCCGACCATAAAGCTAATAGGAACTTCCTCGCACGGCGAGCTCCGGCTCACAGGGGCTACTTGTCACTGGCCACGCAGGGGGAGAGCACTGGTTCCCATTAGTGGGTTATGATGCCAGGTGCTACTAATAAGGTACATCGGCAAGAACCAAGAGCCTGCGAGGCTGTCTCTCCGACTCTGGAAGTAATCAGGCCCGGGGGGGGGGGGGGGGGGGGGGGGGGGGGGGGGGGGGGGGGGGGGGGGGGGGCCTGAGCCACAGGAGACCCCGGCCGCATCCAACCTGCTGAAGGGCAGAAATACATACATTTCAAACAATCCCTCCACGTTTTCCGCATCTACCATGAAAAACTCCCCCGAATTAACACGAATAATGTCCCCTCCCACCCCGACTCCAGGCCTGATGGATCTCCGAGGGCCATTACGGTCAGCCACATCTGCTTCTCACTATGGCAAAGGGAGTTGTGCCAAGACGCTTAATGGCATTAAGATCACAACGCTCAGCTAATCCACTTAGAGACCGACGCACCGGGCGAGGTGGCAGGGGGCTCCTGGAGAGAGCGGCCCCCCTGGCAGGCTGGGGTCACGAAAGAAGGGGGAAGCAGGGAGGCGGCCTCCCGTGTGAGTCCCTGCTGTGTGCCTCATGTCACCTGGTACCTCGCTCACCACGCTGAAAACTGCACTGGGACGCAAGGGGCTACCCTCACTCCTCAGGGGGAGAGCCCGGCAGTTCGGACCGGCGAACTCGTTTGTCCACACTCACGGGGCAGCGCCGACACGCGCACCCATGTCCATCTGACGGCACGGCGTGCCCCCACCAAGACAGCGGCCTGGCGGTGTGTCTGTCCCTCCCCTGACATGCCTGCTGGGGGTGGCCTGCGTGCGTGTAGGAGTCCTTACGTACAAATGACAGGGAATCTAAGTGGCCCAAAAGGGGCACCCTGCTGGCTCAGCCAGAAAAACGAGCATGTGACTCTTGATCTTTCGGTTGTGAGTTTGAGTCCCATGTTGGGTATAGAGATTATTAAATAAATACATAGACTTAAAATAAATCAACGCTAATTTAAAATTAATAAATGGTGGGGGGCGCCTGAGTGGCTCAGTCGGTTAAGAGTCTGTCTCTGACTCTCAAATCTAGACAACAAACAGGGGTTTCTGGGGGTTGTGGCAGGGGGGGGCTAATGGGTCCGGGGCACTAAGGAATCTACTTCCGAAATCACTGTTGCACTATATGCCAACTATCTTGGATATAAATTTAAAAAATAAATAAAAATCTTTTTTAAAAAAGAGTCCAGGGGCGCCTGGGTGGCTCAGTCGGTTAAGCCTCCGACTTCGGCTCAGGCCAGATCTCACGTTTGTGGGTTCGAGCCCCGTGTCAGGCTCTGTGCTGACAGCTAGCTCAGGGCCTGGAGCCTGCTTCCAGTTCTGTGTCTCCTTCTCTCTCTGCCCCTCCCCCTCTCATGCTCTGTCTCTGTCTGTACCAAAAATAAATAAAAAATATTAAAATAAATAAAAATAAAAAATAAAAAAATAAAAGAGTCCAACTTTGGATTTCAGCTCACGTCACAATCTCAGAGTTCAAGCCCCACGATGGGCTCTATGCTGACAGCACAGAGCCTGCTTGGGATTCTCTCTCCCTCTCTCTCAGCCCCCTCCTCCCCTCTCAAAAATAGATAAGTATTTACAACAATTTTTTTAATAATTAAAAATGGGGGGGCACCTGGGTGGCTCAGTCGGTTTAGTGGCCGACGTGGGCTCAGGTCATGTTCTCACAGCTCGTGGGTTCGAGCCCCGTGTCGGGCTCTGGAGCCTGCTTCAGATTCTGTGTCTCCCTCTCTCTCTGCTTCTCCCTGACTTGTATTCTGTGTGTGTGTCTCTCTCTCTAAAATAAGTAAACATTAATAAAAAAAATTCTTTTAATTATTAAAAATAGTAAATGGCCGCAAAGAGAAGTCTGAAAACCACTTCCAACTGACCCCCAATTTCTCCTTTTCGTTAAGATTTCTGTGACTGAGAGGTATCATAACTCAGCCAGGGATGCCCCTCTCTTTTGGGAAGTCCTTCCTGCTAGCTAACTTGGGTTCTTCCTGCTGCAAAGCTGAACACAATCCGTTCCTGCCGAAGGAAATGGAGCCTTGAGGTCAGAGTCGTCGGCAAGCCAGGCACTTAGAATTGAGCAGGTCCTGGCGAGCTTTCAGCCGAAGTTTCCGTACTGACAGTCAAGTACCCAGTCCCCTGCCTGCAGCTGCACAGACGACTCTCACGTAGGCAAAACCCAACCGTAGTTTTTCCAGACTGAGCCAGCATAATAAGGACACTGGGGCTTTTAAGGGGAAACAGTAGAAAGGGGAATTTCTGATTATGCTGGCATGAAATTAAGAGCATGGAATTTTTATTTTTGTAAGTGGGTTTCTTTTTCTCTTCCATTTTCTGTTTTTTTGAGTCAGCATAAAAGGCCCCCGTCGCCTGAAGCTGGTCTGTGTCCATAAGGGATGACATGGGATGATGCCGTTTTCATGGGACTCGTGTGGCCCCGGAAGACCTGAACTCCCTTAAGTGGGTAGCGCCCTCACTACTTTCCTCCTCGCGAGCCACCGGAGGGGACTAGGAGGCCAGAGGGGACCGAGCGATGAGCGTCCTGGTCACCGACGGCAGGAAACGCAGAGCTGGTCCTTCCCGATCCCCACTGCCCCTCCGGGTCCATCAGGCGCTGCTGGCCCAAGCAGGGCATTGTGGGAAAACCAGTGGCGTCCGAAGCCCTGAGCACAAGCCCTGGCCCTGCGGTGGGACGCGTCCTTGGCCTCTCATGCTTCCCTCTGCCCATCAGGGAATCACAACGAATGTCCCCAGGGCGTGTCAGAGTCTGGATGCACTGAGCACCCAACCCGGAATGTACGGAGCCCAGAAAATGCTGTTTGCAAGCATCTTGCATGGGGGGAGGGGGTCGGGAAGGGGAGGGAGCCCTGGCAGGCCCGGCCGCCGCCAGCCCGACTCCCCTCATCAGCTGGGGTCTGTGCTCCTCTGCATGGACCATAGCGATGTGCCCGGCCGGCCACAGGCACGGGCTCTTGGGGACCGGGTGAGCCTGCGTGGCCGCCGGAACGGAGGGAGGCCAGTGGAGCGCTGCCCGGCTAAATTTAAATGGAAACTGGAACGAGTCATCAGAGCCCGGGTCAATGGGACAAAGGGTACCCTGGCCGCCAGGGCACAAGCAGGTCGGCTTCTGGGGGGAGGGGGCGCAGGTGCTCCCAGCGCAGGTGCTCCCACCCCACGTGGCGCCGCAGCCGCAGGTTTTACGGCGCTGCGGGAACTAACGCCTAGAGGGGAAGCGGGACCTGGCCCAACACGAACACACTTCCCACCCTGCCCTGCCAGGGCGCCCCATTTCACAACAACAGAAATAAACACGCAGGGAACATCACTTCGTGTCACCGTTCCTTGCATTTGACCTGTGTTTGCTGATAAATCCAGGGGGCAGGTAGTCATTATTCCCATTCTACCAGGGAGCAAACCGGCACAGAGAGGTTAGGCTACATCACCGCAGTCACACAGTAAAACATCAGAAGTAGGGTGGTGGGGTTGCCATGGTCAGTTTTTCTTTCTACCAAAAGGACCACCATTGAGCCAGGGCTTTCAGCCAATGCCGCTGAATCAGAACCTGGGAAAACATGGGGACACCTGGGTGGCTCAGTCAGTTAAGAACCTGGGAAAACCTTCTGTTACCGAGGAATGTTCTCGAACCCTCCAACAGGCACACCAAGGCACACGTGTATTCATTTATCAAGAATCTGAGCTCTCATCCTTGGGCTTTCAGTTGGACTGGTTTTGAAGTCATTAATTAAAAAAAAAAAATTAAAACTGATTGGAAAGGTTTGTCTCCTGAATTAGCAAGAAAGGAAAGAGTTGTGAATGGAGTTTGATTTTAACGGTTTAGGATAATCTCTATTTTAAAGATTCATAAACAGAGCTCCTAGAATAAGCAGGAGGGAAATGTGTGGCTGAGCTGAACATTCCTCCTCCCCTTCCAGCAATTAGCAGCTTCGTCTAACAGTGACAGCAAATGTAAATGGGACTTTTTGTACGGAGATGAAAGACCTTGCCACTTCCCTCCACTGGAAAAAACATATAGAAGAAATCATCTTCAAAATTTCCCAGAGCGCCGTCTAGATCTCACATGACTCTGTAACCCTACGCGAGTAAAAGTATTAAAAACCAAAGGGCAGACAGAATCAACTCAGAGAGACCCACACCTATTTTCACTGGCTGATGGCCAACCCAGATTCCAAAAGACAGCAAAGCGCAATTGGCCAAAAGGACTTCAGGAGAATGGGAGTGAGCACACAGAAGGGGCAGGACTTTTTCAAGAGCTCAATCCAGCAAGAGCTCCTCCACCACCCAGTTCTACAAACCAAGGAACAAGGCTCCGGATGAGAGAGAGACCCACCTGGTCGTGCAGCCCCGACCCACGGGCCCGCGCCCCTCCACGCGCACCACCACAAAGCCTCCTGCCATCCTCCCAACTTCACAACTAACGACCTCGCCGAGGGAAGACTTCCAGGAGCCCAGGACGTTACAAACGTAAGTCATTTATCACCCCCCGAAAGGCCACTTCCTGGAAATAGAAATGGGTTCGAAAAGGATTTGGGCAAATCTGTGAATGACAGAACAGCCGTAAATAGCTGCTCAGAGAAGCTGGGCTGCACATGACCTTCACGATTGACGTCAAGGAAGATGGCCATGGCCTCGGGCGGTGGTGTCGTCGGGATGGTGCTGGCACCCAGAGACTAGGTCAGATGGACCTGACCCAGAACGGCAATGCCCATGTGCTTATATGGCCTGGCGCAGAGCACTTGGGACCAGGAATCAGAAGGGCAGCTGGGCTCCTGACTCTATCCATTTATAGCTCCGTGACCTTGGCCAAGTCACTTATTGGCTCCAAAGCTCAGTTTCCTCGTCTGCAAGTTGGGGCTAAAATGGTCCACAATCCCACTGCTTTACCCAAAACCCCTGGGTGCTTCAGAAAACCCAACTGCTCAGACTTCGGAAAGCGTCCTACGGAATTCTCCAGTAGCAGGGGACTGACTCTAGGGAAGCACTCTGTAATCAAACACATTAATATTTTTGCAGCAACACAGATGAATATTCAAAGTAGGCGGGCTAAATATAGCCTCACATCAGTTCAGATCAGGTTCTGCCACTACACGAGCTGCATGAAACCCTTCAGCTGCCAGGGCTTCTCAGACTTTATGTTCACAGACACAGAACGACGGACCCGTGCCTGCTGCGGGGCGGGGGCGGGGGGCTGTCGGGCTGAGAAAGTCACCACAAGTGCTTTGCAAAGAAGAAAGTGCTAGAGCTGACAAAACGCACTGTAATACCGCCCGTCGCAAGCAGAGCCTGACCTCAGAGGCGCCTGAAGCCAGCAGAAGGAGGAAACGCCACCAGGATAAGGGCGACCGCTCAACCCCCC
The DNA here is from genome assembly GCF_006229205.1 of Suricata suricatta. NCBI lineage: Eukaryota > Metazoa > Chordata > Mammalia > Carnivora > Herpestidae > Suricata > Suricata suricatta. The sequence continues at coordinate 104,663,343 of NC_043710.1, read as the reverse complement.
AAAGTGGCCGAAACCAAGGTCAACAGCTGCTGGCCGTCTACACGGTCAACCGCTGAAAACGGAGCGGCTGGTCACCTGAGACAGACGGAGGCAAAGAGCCAGGCAGAATCTGTCAGCTCAACCATGTGGCTCACGCACCCCAGAGCTGACCCCAAGAAGCCTCTGGAAAGGGCTGCAGACATGAGTCCTGGGAGCTGCCTGGAGTCATTCCTTGTGTTTCCCCGAGCATCTCTTCAAGACCCAGGCCGGAGTTCCTACTGTGCACGTGCAGGATGCGCCCTGTAGCTGGTCTAACTGGCAAAGCACACCCCGCTCTCTGATTCTGCAGCACTTGATTCGGAAACATATTCAGACAGGGCTGTGGGAGCCTAGGGAGGCAGAGGGCTAGGAATGATGACGGTCTTCACACCTAAGACAGCCACACTGTCCCCCGTCATCTTGTCAGCACATGTATAGAACTCTGGGAAAGAGAAGGTGCGCCTGGCCCAGGCCAGCGAGTCCCTGGAGCAGATCCACATAAGCCTACATGCAGAACAGCGCCAGCCTTTTGGAGACGGAGAGAAAGAGGAGCGATGAATCTAATCTCCCAGAAGCCCGCTGTGACCCTGCCTCCCACAGATACTGTCCCCTGGGTCGTGAGCACACTGGAGAGGGCTGTGGCGTCCAGACCTTGCTCCTGCATCTGCCCGGAGAACGCTGCTGCTCTTTCAGGTCTGCTGCCCTTCTGGAACCTTCAGGTAAGCGAGCCCCATTTAATTTACAGAAGGAGTGTCTTTGTCCGGTCTCTCCATCAGCTGTGACTCGGAGGATGCTGCCCGCACAGCCTTGCCGAGGAGCGCTGTGGGCACCATGACTTCGCTGTCCTATTCTGTCTGCAAGAGTGGCGCCAAGAGGCTCTCTGTCACCAGCCTGGGACTGAGGGAAGCCAGTGGCAGGACTCATACCCGGCTCTCTCCCTCCTGCGCCGCGTCCCAGCCCTGCCCGCCTCCTGCCTCTCCGTGCCCTTGAGCTCCCCGGCCACATTGAACTGCCCGGGACTCAAGCTGCAGTTACACTTTAGTCTACGGCTTAAAAGCAAACAAAATAAAACCTGTAGCTCGCTACTTTGTCATGTTCATCACTGCTAAGTTTCCAGTCAATTGCACAGCAGCCCAAAATCCAATTATTTTGTCTCGTCCTCTTGTTTGTACCAGTGGTGGGGAGAAACAGGATTTAGGGAAGTAGCACCCTAACCCAGGAGTTGAGGGAGAAAGGAAAGGCCCCCCGCAGAGGGCATCCGATCAGAGCCAAAAGGCCCAGAAGCCGCTCGAACATCTTCTCCCCTCCCCACTTTCTCCGGGCCTCACAGCTTTCCACCGGGGCACTGTCCTCCGCTCCAGTGTCTTGGGCTGCACTGGCTTGCTTTCCACTCAGTCCAAAGCACATGCGCCCGTGTCAGCAGCCCACAGCCGAGGACCCTGGACCAGTGCCTCACCGTCCTAAGCTCCTAGGGACAGGGACATTCTCTGCACCGTTTGCAGCCAGCACAGCCCCGGTGGAAGGCAGCGCTGTGGACTCTCCACTCGAGAATTCTAGAAGCCAAGGGAGGCAATGTGGACACCTGAACAGGGAGCGGCGGGGTCAGCCCGTCACCAGCACCATGTCACCCACTGCTCCAGGGATTTCTGGATGTGCCTTCGTCGGTTCCACACCGCACTTCACAGACCCTCTCCATTTTGAAGAGCGAAACTAAATTCAGGAAGGTTACATAACTCTCCCAGGCTCTCCCAGCGAGGTGTAGCCAGGTCCAGGCCTCTGCCTCCCTCCAAGAGGACAGAGGGTCCTGCAGAATGGGAGCCTGGACCCCCGCGGGAGCATGGGATCTGCCGTGGCCCTCCACACCCCCCCCCCCAAGTAAAGACGCAATCAGGACCAGAGGAGAGCCAGACCCAAGAGTACTTTCCACCAGACCCCATTTCCCATCGCACCTATCTGAAATAATTCACATCCGGAGAAGATGAGAAATCTATCTGGTCAAGTCTGGGGAGGGGGGTTTCCTCTCTAGGAAAGTTTGAGCAGAAACAAACACATCCTTGGTCTATTTCTGGGTGGTGCAAGCACGGAGCAGACACACCTCGGTGGCGGTTATTTTTCGCACCCACTGGAAAAATTGGGCTACAATGAGCTCAGCGGCACTTTCCAGAAGGTAGGTCTCAGCCGCGGATCAGGCGGCCTGGGAGCGGGTTCCAGCTGGGCGTGGGGTAATCACCGACCCCCAGACACCTGCCCCGCCCCCACACCCTCTCACTCACACCCTCTCCTGTACCTGAAGGAATATCAGGAATGAGTGGAAAAAGACGGTCGCTCAAGTGAAGAATCCACCCCATGTTGGCAAAACAGGGGGCAAGAGGGTGTGCAGGAAAGGTTACCATGGATGACAACAAAACTGGATTTCTGGACACCATTCACCTGACCCAGGGACCAGAGGGTCCAAGGATGGGCATATCGTCATGGCAGCTGCACGGGAAAACCAAACCCACTCCTGATCCTGTCCATATTTACTCTAGCTGTGAGCGGTTCTCAAAACCCTCTGTTCTGTATACACGACCCTCTTCAGCACTGAGCGACTCCAAGAGGCAGCAAAATACAAGGAGGCTCAGACCTGAACCCTGTCTCTTAATCTGTGTGACCATGGGAAAAGGTCTGAGCATCTTCCTACGTGAAAGAACACCACCCAGGGCGCCTGGGGGGCTTGGTCAGTTAAGCGTCCGACTTCGACTCAGGGCATGATCTCATGGTTCATGGGTTCGGAGCCCCGTGTCGGGCTCTGCACTGACTGCTAGCTCAGAGCCCGGAGCCTGCTTCAGATTCTGTACCTCCCTCTCTCTCTCTGACCCTCCCCTGCTCGCACTGTCTCTCAAAAATAAATAAATGTAAAAAAATAAAATAAAATAAACACCCACCTCAAGAGACTGTCAACAAAAATGTGATTCCGTGTAAAGCACTTTGTGTTGAACCGGGCATGTCCTAAGAGCTCAACGTTTGGTCATTTCATAGAGAAAGAGACAGGGGACAGAGGGGAGCCAACGCTAGCCCTAAGCCACATTCCATCCAACGTGAGCAGACAGGGAAAGAGTAAGACGCTGACTGCAAAACCAAGACCCTCACACCCACCTCTCCTCTTGAATTTAAATCAACTCCCTCTAACCGTGTTGGCAAAGGGCAGAGAATGAGCAAGGGAAGGAAGCAGCTTCCCTGGTGAGAAACGTTCACCAGGAACGGCTCACGTGGTTTACGAGCACCCAGCCCCCCCAGCCCCGCCTGCCACCCCTCACACCCCGGAGCTGCGGTGAGCACTATCTGGCGACCCGAGGACCTATGTGCCTGGAACCCAGCAACGTGGCCCGGTCCAGGCCATGGATCTTCCCCAATCCTGCTTCTCCTCTTCCTCCAGTTTATTAGTCACTCCAGCAAAGGGGACCAGACCTGACAGCAGAAACATCAAAAGGGAGCCCGAATGCAAAAGGAGAGGAAAGGGCCTGGTAAGCAGCCGGGCCGTGAGTTCCCCAAGGCTTAGGGAACCCCTGAGGCCCTCTCCTCACATTTGAAACAGGGGTCCCCACTACTCCCCACCCCCGGACTTAGGACAAGGGTCTTTTCACAAAGAGCAGGGAGGACAGGGGGAGCCAGGTCCCAGGGCTCGGGAGCAGCAGGGCAGGAAGGCAGGAGCCTGGGGCCGGGCTGCGGGGTGCGGGGTGCAGGCTGCGGAGGGGCCTACCTGTGCTGCTCCACCGCCTCATTGTCGGGGAGCTCCACCCCGCACACGCTGCACTGCTCCCCGATGGTCCGGCTCTCCGCCTTCATGCCCACCGCCAGCTCACCCAGCTTGCTGAACAGCTCCCTCTGGATGAAGCCCTGGGGCAGCAGCCCCCCGTAGGTGCTGAAGTCCATGGACACGGCCAGGGCGGGCTGCACGTGGAGGCCGGAAGCCACCGAGGACGGCATGCTCAGCACGGCGTCGGCCTTGTGGTTGGGCAACACAGAATAGATGCCCAGATGCTTCTCGGCCGGCGGCACAGGGTGCTCGGGTCGGCCCGGGGGGCCCTGGCCAGCCTCGGCGGGGGGCGGCAGCAGCTCAGCGCTCTCCTCCCGCCCATAGTGCAGCTCCCGGGCGCTGGTGATGACGCTGCTTCGGGTGGGGGTCCCAGGCCCTTCCTTGCCCCTCTCCTCCACCTTGTCCCCCGCTGCGCCCGCCATGCCGGACTCGGCGGCCCCAGGGCTGTCCTGGCCGGGCACCTCATCCACCTGCATCATCTCCGTCTTCACCTCAGCCACCCCAGCGTGCCGCCCGCCCCCGGCCAGAGCCGGCTCCTCGGGCCCCGCAGGGGGCTGAAGAGTTCCCTGCAGGAGCGACTGTCCTATGGTCATCAAACTGTCCACCGCAGCCTTGGTGGGGCTCATGGCCGAAAGACCAAAGGAGGTGGAGACGGAAGGGCTCTGGTCCACCATGGGTCCAGGGAGGCTCTGCGCGGCCACGCTGGCGTACCCGCCCTCCTCGCTGGAATGCTTCGAGATGAAGATGTTCTTGAGGTACCGAGCCTTGCGGTCCTCCTCCTCCTCGGCCGCGCCGTCCGCCATGGTGGCCTCCGTGTCGTTGTCGTCGGAGGCCTGGATGGTCTCCAGGATCTTCAGGCACTGCTCCTCCAGGTACTCGATCTCTAAGATCTCGGCCGCGTACAGCAGGTCATCCAGGTCCTCCGCCTTGGCTTGCAGCGTGGCGGTGTACGCGTACTCCAGAATCTGCTGGAAGGTCTTTGGCGAGAGGAAGTCCAGAGTATAGTGCTGGCTGTTGCGGTGGAAGAGGATCTCAAACATCTTGCTGGTGCAGGCCAGCACGGTCCGGTGGGCGTGGAACTCCTGGCTGTCCACCATGATGACCACATCGCACAGCGTCCCGGCCAGCCGCATCTGGTTGGCCTTGCACAGGAGCCCCGTGGGGTGGCTGGGGTTCTGCAGCTGGATCATCCCCATCTTCGTCAGATCCATGGTGCTCCCCTCGGCTCAGGCATGAGGCTCTCTTTCCTTCCTGGCTCTGCGTGACGGGGCTGGGTGGGTTTCCTGGGCCAACCTAGAGAGCTAGAGGGCATGGGAGTGGGGGGAGAAAGAGAGGAGAGAACAAAAGGCAGATGAGTGGCCCTCAAAGCAAGAACTCAACACAGAACCCCCATGGCCCCCCAGTACGACAAGTCTGGGTGGATTTAGTGTATGGAAAGGGAGGAAGCGTCCTAGCCCTCTGCACATGGGCCTTTACAAGCCCTGGTGTGACGAGGGTAAAGCCCAGTTTCTGTCACAACATCTGCTTCACTCGCTGCTCCACAACATCTGTTAGATGAACCGAAGTGCTGGGCTCGCTTTGCATCAAAGTGCGGGGCTCCTGCACGAGGCCAACCTGCATTATGAGGAAGTGTCCGGCACACACGCTGAAGGAGCACGGGGTTAACCCCTTCCTTTAGCCGACTGAAGCAATCGGCCTCTCTCTCAACCCCCCGTGCTTTCGGGAAACCTCATCTTCTAAACAAAGCTTTCCTGGGGCACCTGGGTGGCTCAGTCGGTTAAGCGTCCGGCTTCGGCTCAGGTCATGATCTCACAGTTTGTGGGTTCGAGCCCCGCGTCAGGCTCTATGCAGACCACTAGCTCAGAGCCTGGAGCCTGCTTCCCTCTCTCTCTGACCCTCCCCTGCTCGCACAGTCTCTGACTCTCAAAAATTAATTTAAAAACATTAAAAAATATAATATATATATATATAAACAAAGTTTTTCTAAATCCCGCCTGACTGGGGCAGCAGGAGGAGCACGGACAGGCCTACCTGGAGCTGCCAGCCTGCAGGCCCGGCCCCCACAAATTTGCAAGCAAGGGCTTTCCTCTGGCCCCTCTCCCAGTTGGCCAACACCTCCTAGGCCTCTGCCCTTCCTCTCTTCTCAGGGCTGCAAGGGATGGACCCCCCTCCACCCTGGCCCCTCCTGAGGCAACAGCAGGAGCACAGACACATAACACCCACCCTAGCCTGGCTGACTTCTACTCCCAGGTGCCTCAGAGCTACTGCAGGTGCAATCCGAAATCTGGACTGTGCGTGTGCCCAGGCACGTGTGCACGCAGCAGCCAGACAGGGGGAGTGAACACGTGCGCACATGCTTATAGGAGGCGCCACACCTACCTCCTGCCCACATGTGCTGAGTGGACGGGAGGATCTACAAGAAGTAGGAGAATGGGTCGTGGAATGCCTGCAGATCATAGGAAACACGAGCCCCTACGGCCAGGAGTGCACGCGCTGGGCACGTGAACTCCAAGCGCGGCCCACAGCTCCCAGGTCCTGTGCCAGGAGCAGCAGTCGATGCTCGAGCTGCATGAAGGCACCAGAAGTGATTTTGGCACCAATATCTGCCATGTGAATTACAACCAGGATGAAGAGAGCACAGGCTGGGAGACAAAGGCCTCTCCCAAAGCGTCGTTTGGGATCAGTGACAGGGCTCTGGGACCCCCTCACCGGCATAAAGTGTTAGAAAGACCTCGCCCAGATCCAGGGGACCCCAGCCTCTGCCTTGCCGAGGCTAGCACTGCAGTGAACCGAACTAGAAGCAGAGAACAGCGCGCAGGCTCTGCCTGCCTCTCCAAACGCTGCTCACCTCCGCCCCCAAAAGGAGCCCTATTGGCTCCGGAGGCACAGATCACGCAGAAAGGGTTAACAAGACAACTAGTCAAGACATTTTTGCCGCCCACCCTGGGTGGAGAGAATCGGGCCATCAAAAGTGGAAGCGCCGCTCACGGGCGCCTCGCCACCACACGCCTTCCTTCAGACCTAGGGGGCTTGGGGAAACTAGGACGGGCAAGCGAAAGAATGGAAGCTGAGCCACCCGAATTCCTTCCTTCCCAAAAGCAAGCGCCTTAGGTCCTGCGGGAAATCGGGGTGCTCTCGGTCAGCGGACCCCGACCCGGGGCGCAGCGCCCAGCGCGAGGGGACGCCGGCGCTAACCCGCTAGGGCTCCGGGGACCGATCCTGCTCCCACGCCCCCCAGTCCCGGCCACCCCCACGGAGACTTGGAAGCGACTTCAGCAAACTTGGGGAAGCAACTTTTCCCGGGGAGCCTGACGGCGGGGAGGGGGTGGGGAGGAGCCGGGTTAGGAAGGAGGAAAAGCGAGAGAGACCGGGACGAAAGGCGAGAGTCCAGGCGGCTGGACGCCGGGGCGACGGCGCGAGGAGGCGGACCCGCCCCGCCGCGAAGGGGAAGCACAAAAGCCCGACAGCGAGCCGCGGGGGAAGGAAAGGCGAGAAGCGGTCCGCCCGCCCTCCCTCTCCGCCCCGGGGCCGTGACCCGCGGCCGCGACAGGCGGGGC